>NC_091957.1:45486799-45617865 GCF_031021105.1 Erythrolamprus reginae
CTATCTTCATGGACCATCCTATACCAAAATTTCCTGACAGTTAGAACAATGAATCAGTGGTACGACTTGCCTCCAGAGAGTTGTGAATGCTCCAATACTGGAAGTTTTTAAGATGTTGAATAACCATCTGTCCGAAGTAGTGTAGGGTTTCCTGACTAAGCAGGGGGTTAGACTCGAAGACCTCCAAGGTCCCTTCCAACTCTGTTGTTGTTGTTGTTATTATTATTAGATATGTAGAGATACCCCCAAGATAATTCTGCTCTTGGGTGTCATTTATTTGAGGGGGATAGGAATACACAAGCATTTTTTTAAAAACCTTTTAATGAGATTGCAAAAAGAGAGAAATGGTTTGGCAGATTTGAAATCCTAGATCTGGTCTTAGAAAAAAACAGCATCAAAAGCTTTTCCCTTCATATAAGTATTTATGAGATTGGCAGGTTGCCAGTTTTGGTTGCCATGAAATTGGAAATATATATACTGTATGTTGAAAAGAATGCAAATAAGAATAATAAAGATGATTAAGGGACCAGAGGCTAAAACATACAAAGAATGGTTGTGGGAATTAGGTATGTCTGGTTTAATGAAAAGAAGAATGATAGCAATGTTCCAATATCTCAGGGGTTGCCACAAAGAAGAAGGGCTCAACCTATTCTCCAAAGAACCTGAGGCTAGAACAAGAAGCAATGGGTGGAAACTAATCAAGGAGAGAAGCGAGTTAGAACTAAGGAGAAAATTCCTGACAGTTAGAACAATTTTTTAAGGTTTTAAGAAGATTTTTATTTTATTTTATTTTATTTTATTTTATTTTAAATTTATTTGTTTGTTTGTTTGTTTGTTTGTTTGTTTGTTTATTTATTAGATTTGTATGCCGCCACTCTCCGTAGACTCGGGGCGGCTCACAGCAATAATAAACAATATATAACAAATCTAATAATTTAAGAGAAACACTAAAAAACCCATTATTAAAAGCAAACATACACACAAACATACCATACATAAACTGTATAGGCCCGGGGGAGATGTTTCAATTCCCCCATGCCTGATGACAGAGGTGGGTTTTAAGAAGTTTACAAAAGGCGAGGAGGGTGGGGGCAGTTCTAATATCTGGGGGGAGCTGGTTCCAGAGGGTCGGGGCCACCACAGAGAAGGCTCTTCCCCTGGGTCCCGCCAAACGGCATTGTTTAGTTGATGGGACCCGGAGAAGGCCAACTCTGTGGGACCTAATCGGTCGCTGGGATTCGTGCGGTAGAAGGCGGTCCCTGAGGTAATCTGGCCCAATGCCATGAAGGGCTTTATAGGTCATAAACCAACACTTTGAATTGTGACCGGAAACAGATCGGCAACCAATGCAGACTGCGGAGTGTTGGTGAAACATGGGCACACCTGGGGAAGCCCATGATTGCTCTCGCAGCTGCATTCTGCACGATCTGAAGATGTTGGATAACCATCTGTCTGAAGCGGTGTCGTGTTTCCTGCCTAAGCAGGGGGTCGGACTAGAAGACCTCCAAGGTCCCTTCCAACTCTGTTGTTCTGCCTTTCATTCAGAAGCAAGGGAATCTACTTAACAATCCCTTTTACATACCCCTTGCAATAGTTTGAGCTGAATGGGAACCAGTGGCCGAGGGTCACCCAGTGAGTTTCTATAGTTCGGAGTGGGCTTGACCCCCAAGTGTCCTGACGTCCATCCCAGCACTTTAACCACCAAACCACATTGGCTTTTTAATTAACAATCTTCCAGAGTTCATCCTTCGTAAGAAGTTTCACTTCCGACTCTGATAGTGAGTCATAATTCCACTATGCCATTCCACCTCTGTCAAAATCTTCTCTCCTTTAAACAGTGTCCGGTTGCAGTCGGTACAATCCAATATGGTGTCCAGGTAGCAAAAATGGAGCTCCAGCTGACTGGTGGGTGGGCATTGGGCGTCAGCGCGAGATTCGGCTTCTGCACATGCACCAGAAGTGAAATCTCGAGTGAGGATTTTGGCGATTTTCACATATTTTTTGCTTCACTGCTCAAAAAAAAATACAGGGAACCCTTAAACAACACAATATAACTCCAAGTAAATCAAAGGTCTGTGAAATCCAATTGTAAGCAACACTGATTGACAGTCAATTTCATATGCTGTTGTGCACATTCAACTTTGTACTGCATACATTTATTTCTTTATTATTTTATTTATTTTTTTATTTTGTCCAATACACAATACAGTACATATTGAAGAGAATAGACATGTAGTATTATATATAAAGAAAACGATAGAAAAAAAGATATAAAAATAGAGGAGAAGATATATGAAAGGAAGAAAAGATATATGATATATGAGATAAGGAGAGACAATTGGACAGGGGACGGAAGGCATACTGGTGCACTTATGCACGCCCCTTACTGACCTCTAAGGAACCTGGAGAGGTCAATCGTGGATAGTCTAAGGGAGAAATGTTGGGGGTTAGGGGTTGACACTACTGAGTACGGTAATGAGTTCCACGCTTCGACAACTCGATTGCTAAAGTCTTTTTTTTTACAGTCAAGTTTGGAGCAGTTAATATTAAGTTTGAATCTGTTGCGTGCTCTTGTGTTGTTGCGATTGAAGCTGAAGTAGTCATTGACAGGCAGGATGTTGCAGCATATGGAATGGGATGTTTGCTTTCCCGTGTAAGAGGCACTGAGGGATGGAGGAGGCAAAAGAACAATGGTTTCCTGGCAACTCCATCGACTTCTGGATTGCCCCTCCATGTGCTAACTAATCCCTCTAAACCCAAAGTACTGCAACCTGCCCAGAGTCACGGATGTGGGATGGGCAGCTAGAAATAAAAATGAAATAACAAAGGAGAGGGCTCCAAGATTCCCAAGGCCCGTTGGACTTTCTCTGCTCTGCAAATCCATGATATTCCTCACCATCTCTGCCTTCCTTTTCTCCCCACAGCTGTCACTGCAACGATCCAGCAGCTTCAAGGATTTCGCCAAATCCAAGCCCAGCTCTCCGCTGGCGAACAGCAGGACGTTCAGCCTCGAAGAGGAAGAGGTAATGCCGCATCCACCCCCCAAGCTTTGGGCTCCTCTCCGCTGCCTTTTCAAGGAAAACTCTGTTGGGTTTTTCATCATCCCCTTTTTTGCCACCAGTGCTCAAGTCCTTCTATTATTAGTAGCCAGCCCCTCCCACCCCCACGCCAACCATATCTTTAAGTTCTCTTTTTTTCCAAACAGAAATTTTATTTTTCTCCAACATAGAATAAAAAACAATACATAAGTATGTTCTGCCGGCGTGTCCCAACCGCCCGTAATTACAGGGTAATTAGTCCAGAAAGACACACACCACACGATAGAAGGAAAACCAAAAGTCTTTATCAACAGAAAAACAGAAACAGCTCCCTTTTTAAATGTCAAAGGGATTTTCTGGTACACACAAGGCACAGGTTAAATGCAATGCAATTTCTCACCCAATAACTGGGAAATTGAGTCCAATTCTAAAGTCCAGAAAGTCCACACACAGTCTTGAACAGGGAAACAGCAAAAACCACGATCTTGACGAAACTATGAATCAGATAAACTGCCACAAGGCTAAACCAGCACGCTGTTCTTTTTATCTGTAGCACTAATTACAGCAGACCCACCCAACCACAGGTGGCCTCACTTATCTCCTGTAATAATCCTTCAGTTGTTCTCTCCTATGCATCATTCCACGCATGCGTGGATCTGTCATAAGTTCTTGTTCAGAATCCAGGGATGATAAGGATGATTGATGTCCTCCTGGGCTGTCTGCCAAACTCCCCTCTTCCCTGCTACTCACGCTTCCTTCATCAGAGGAGCCTTCGTCAGGAGATTCTATCAGGAGCAAAACAGATCTGTGGCATGTGGATGTTTCCCCCACATCCACCTCCACATTCCTTGGGGCAGGAGCTGCCCCCGCTTATGACCAAGACTGGATGGGAACTTCTATCTATTGCTAAATGATAACTGCCGCCAATTTCATGACTTTTTTGCACCATTTATTAAGCAAATCACATAATTAATTATTCAGTAAGTCTGGTTTCCCCCGCTGACTTTGCTTGTTGGAAATCAACTAGGAAGATCACCAATGATTGATCACGTGACTCCAGGACGGAAATTATTCAGTATCCTTCCCCTGGAGTGGGGAAGGAATGGAGATTTTGCAGTAACCTTCCCCTGCCAACCCCACCAAGCCATGCCCACAGAAGCAGTAGGGGGGGGGATTGAATTTCACCTCCTAGGACTACTATAGCTCTCTACATGGGGCTGCCTTTGAAAAGTGTTCGGAAACTTCAGATCGTGCAGAATGCAGCTGCGAGAGCAATCATGGGCTTTCCCAAATATGCCCATGTTTCTCCAACACTCCGCAGTCTGCATTGGTTGCCGATCAGTTTCCGGTCACAATTCAAAGTGTTGGTTATGACCTATAAAGCCCTTCATGGCACCGGGCCAGAATATCTCAGAGACTGCCTTCTGCCGCACGAATCCCAGTGACCAGTTAGGCCCCACAGAGTGAGTCTTCTCCGGGTCCCGTCAACCAAACAATGTCGCTTGGCGGGACCCAGAGGAAGAGTCTTCTCTGTGGCGGCCCCGACCCTCTGGAACCAACTCCCCACAGAGATGAGAATTGCCCCCACCCTCCTTGCCTTTCGCAAGCTGCTTAAAACCCACCTCTGCTGCCAGGCATAGGGGAACTAAGATACACTTTCCCCCTAGGCCTTCACAATTTTATGTATGGTATGTTTGTATGTATGATTGGTCTTTATATAATGGGTTTTTAACTGCTTTTTTAGTATTGGGTTTTGTTGTACTGTTTTACTGCTGTTGTTAGCTGCCCCGAGTCTGCAGAGAGGGGCGGCATACAAATCCAATTAATAATAATAATAATAATAATAATAATAATAATAATAATAATAATAATAGCTGTAGTCCCCTGGTTGGACAGAGAAACTGTTTGCTTTCCAAAAGGCAGACTTCAACTTATAGTCCTCGGAGAGGGGCGGTATACAAATCAAATCAAATCAAATCAAATCATAAATAAATAAATCCCAAAATCAGTGTTTCCCCCAAGCGAGGAAGGTCCATTCCTGAACTCAATTCATCCAAGCCCATACTAATGAAGAGCCATCGTCTCCCTTCCTGGAAAGCCAAAGGTCCATGGTTCTCTCTGCAGGTTCCTGAAGGCAGCCAGTCCAATCCACCATCGAGCCCTGATGATGTGGGACGCCCAAACCTGGGTAAGCGATGGAGAGCCGTCATATCCCGCACCATGAACCGTAAGACGGGCAAGGCGGTGGCTAAAGCATTGCTAGATCAGGTAAGAGATGAGACAGTGTCCACTCTACCTTGTGCTTCCCGTGAGTTTGAGCAAGAGAGTTATATAAGACGCCTGCTTCCAAAAAAGTCTCATTGCCCAGTATTTACCGTATTTTTCAGAGTATAAGACGCGCCTTTTCCCTGCCTAACAAAGGCTGAAAATTTGGGTGCGTCTTATACTCTGAATGTAGCTTTTTTCTGAGCTTTTTTTTCAGCCCTAATGAGGTGCTAACAATCTTCCCAGCTTGCAAGCTCTTTCATTATTACTCTCTCCAAGGAATGTTTTTCCAGCCCTAAGTCTTTGCAGGCTTTTTTCCCCATTGCTACTTGCTCCAAATAAGTTTTTTTCCAGCTCAAACGAGGTGCTAACGATCTTCCTAGCTTTTCCCAGCTTGACCAGACTAAGGACTCTAGTCTGATGAATACCTGGTAGACAGATTTCCCCCTCTTCCATTTCATTCCCAAAAACTAAGATGTGTCTTATACTCTGGTGCATCTTATATTCTGAAAAATACGGTAACTTCATCCTCTAAGCCAGTGTTTCCAAACCTTGGCAACTTGAAGATATTTGGACTTCAACTCCCAGAATTCCCCAGCCAGCGAATGCCGTTGAAGTCCAGATATCTTCAAGTTGCCAAGGTTGGGAAACACTGTTCTAAGCCTCTTTGCACTCTCTCTCTCTCACACACACACACACACACACTCTTACTTCCTCTTCCGTGTGGTTTTGTGAAAGCAGAAAATAAAGAACGGGCAACAGTGAAGACTTGCAGGTTCTGCTCTTGAGCCTCTTCAACAGGTAACCCAACGAAGGATGCAGCCTCCAGTTGCTACTTATATACTGAACCCATCTGCACTCAGCCGTAGCGTGAATCTGCCTCATTTTTTGAATAGCCTAAAATAGATTTAAGGGTGGTTACATGAGTCCTTTCCACCCGATGAGATATTTCCTTTCGTTTTGCGTCGTTTTTCTGTCTCATATCCCCAAATCTCTCTATTCCCCCTCTTGTGTCAAGTGCAGCTGGGCAACGATTTGGCCGATCCGTAGAAGAAAGGATGAGAATCAATTATCGTGCTGCATATAATTAACGGGGAGCTCCCAGAAAGATACAGTGGTGCCTCTACCTAAGAACACCTCTACTTATGAACTTTTCCAGATAAGAACCGGGTGTTCAAGATTTTTTTGCCTCTTCGCAAGAACCATTTTCCACTTACAAAGCCGAGCCTCCGAAACTGTAACCAGAAAAGGCTGGGAGAAGCATCCCTGGGGGTCTCTCTAGGAATCTCCTGGGAGGAAACAGGGCCGGAAAAGACAGGGAGGAGACTCCGCGGGGCCACTCTAGGAATCTCCTGGGAGGAAGCAGGGCAGGAAAAGGCAGGGAGAAGCCTCCGCGGGGCCTCTCTAGGAGTCTCCTGGGAGGAAACAGGGCCGGAAAAGACAGGGAGAAGCCTCCGCGGGGCCTCTCTAGGAATCTGCTGGGAGGAAACAGGACCGGAAAAGACAGGGAGAAGACTCCGTGGGGCCACTCTAGGAATCTCCTGGGAGGAAACAGGACCGGAAAAGGCAGGGAGAAGCCTCTGTGGGGCCTCTCTAGGAATCTCCTGGGAGGAAACAGAGCCTCCACTCTCCCTGTGGTTTCCTGAATCGCACACATTATTTGCTTTTACATTGATTGTTATAGGGAAAATTGCTTCTTCTTACAAACTTTTCTACTTAAGAACCTGGTCGCGGAACTAATTAAGTTCGTAAGTAGAGGTACCACTGTATCTTCAAACAAGGAGGTTGCTTGTTGCTCCTCCACCTCTTTATTAGAGCAACCTGTTGACCTGTGGAGTATGAATTGTGCAGTTCCTTCTTTTTAAATACTTTTGTGTTTGCAACATGCTCTTCCCCTTCCCCAGAAAAAGCATGCCTGGGCTTTGTGGAAGGCAGGCCTCCAAAGGAAGCAAGGGTCAAACATAGCAGCCATGGCCAATTGTGTTTCTGTCTTGGGAAGAAAGAGTTCACCATGGTTTCACATTCGTTTTGCAGAGTCACGATGAATCCGAGATTCCTGCGTCTCCAACCCAGAGTCCTGTTGAAGAAGACCTTCCTATCTTTCCGGTCACAACTCACAGCCCCAATGCCTCCAATGGTAAACGGCTCACCCAGTTTCAATGTAACCATGATTTAAGGTCTACTGCAGGGGTGGGCAGCAGGCAGGACAGGGTGGAATGCAGAAATGAAGATGCGTGCACAGCTCCAGCTGATTGGCGGCTGTCACTTCCTGGGTTACTGGTCTTGGCTCAGCTCTCCTTTTTTCCCCTGCTGCTGCTGCTGCTGCATCTGCGCTCCTTGCTTTTTTCCTCTTTCCTCCTTCCTGGCCTCGGACGAGCTTCCCTCTCTCCTGCCCGGCTCCCCTCCAGCCTCAAACGGCCACATCCCGCCTGAGGTGCAAACAGAAGGTGTGGGTGGAAGCGGCGCTGGCAGCATTTATGCTTCTGGCAGCACCCGTTCGCCTAGCTGCCCAGCCTGAGGTTGGGGGGGCGACCCAGGAAGGAGAGTGCGGGAAACACAAAGCAAATTGCCACCCCAGCGAGCAACACTGCTAAGGTAATAAGTCGAGGACTTAACAGTTCACTTGAACAATGATGGTCGTTCAAGCCACTCCCACCTGGTCACATGGCCGGCCAGCCACTCCTACACAGTCGCATGACCATTAAGCCACACCCACAAAATAAGCCACACCTACACTGCGGCAGTAAAAATTTTGGCTGCCCATTACAGGTCTACTGTGCATGGAAGTAGCAAAGCTTGGAATAGAGTAGACTGGCACGAAACGGGGTCTATTTCAAACAAGACCTCATTCCTCCTTTTTTAACCTAAAAGCATCTAAATCAGGAGTGAAATGCTACCGATTCGGGAGTACCGGTAGTGGCAACTACTGGTGGTTCGGAGAACCTGTAGTAGCAACCAGGCGAGGCTCCGCCCACCTTCCCAGGTGTCACCATTTTCTTTTTTTTAACTCTCTGTGCATGCACAAACAGTGATGGGCTCCTACATTCGCTGCCTGGGGAATTCTGGGAGTTGAAGTCCAAATATCTTGTCAAGGTTGGGAAACACTGACATAGAAGATTGACGGCAGGAAAAGACCTCATGGTCCATTTGGTCTGCCCTTACACTATTTCCTGTATTTTATCTTAGGATCGATCTATGTTTATCCCAGGCATGTTTAAATTCAGTTCCTGTGGATTTGCCAACCACGTCTGCTGGAAGTTTGTTCCAAGCATCTACTGCTCAAATAATATTTTCTCACGTGGCTTCTGATCTTTCCCCCAACTAACCTCTGAAGCTGCCACACAATCAACTGATCTTCCTTTCTTCTGGTTTTGTCCCCTTCCAGAAAGGGAATTGTTCAGTCCTATCGCGAGCACCAAGGAAGAGACCATCTCTACCCCATACAACGGACCCTTCTGTGGGAAAGCCAAAGTCCACACGGATTTCCTTCCCAGCCCCTATGATAAGGATTCTCTGAAACTTCAGGTAGGTGCTTGGCATTTCTCTAGGGGGCTTTGCAAGAGTGTTCCTAATGCCTTACGTCTGGGGTGTCAAACTTGGATTTGTCCTAGAGCCCACTGTAGCAACATTGCCAAAAAGGCTTTAAGAGTTGCTAACCTAATCCTTCCCAGCTTCTTCTTGCTAACAAGAGCTTACAAAACATTTGTCAGACCAATCCTAGAATACAGCTCACCTGTATGGAACCCACACTGCATATCTGACATCAACACAATTTAAAGAGTCCAGAAATATTTCACAAAAAGAGTCCTTCACTCCTCTTCTCACAACAAAATACCTTGCTCCGCCAGACTTGAAATTCTTGGTTTAGACAACTTACAACTCCGCCGTTTCCGTTCTGACTTAATTATAGTTCATAAAATCATATACCAAAATGTCCTACCTGTTAACGACTACTTCACCTTCAACCGAAACAACACACGAGCACGAAATCGATTTAAACTAAATGTCAACCGCTCCAAACTTGACTGCAAAAAATACGACTTCAGCAACAGAGTAATCAACGCCTGGAATGCACTACCTGATTCTGTGGTTTCTACTCCTAATCTCAAAACCTTTAACCTTAGATTATCTACAATTGACCTCTCCCCCTTTCTAAGAGGTCTGTAAGGGGCGTGCATAAGCGCACCGCTGTGCCTACTGTCCCTGTCCTATTGTCTTCTTTTGTTATTTTTTATCATTACTTATCTAATATTTTATTTGTGCAAATTACCACCCTATAATTGTTTGACAAAATAGATAGATAGATAGATAGATAGATAGATAGATAGATAGATAGATAGATAGATAGATAGATAGATAAATAAATAAATATATTTGGGGTGGCTAGCCAGCGAAAACAGGCTCCCGAGTTCCGTTTCGGCTACAATGACCTCCTGCAACCTTCTGCCATTGAAAACGGAGCTGAGGACCAGATCTAAGAACCCTGCGGGCTCAATTGGGCCCCAGACCTTGAGTTTGATAACCCCTGCCATAAGTGAAAAAGACAGGGCAGGTTACTCCTTCTTCCCAAATTCATTATTCTGTATTGATGTTTTTTCCCCCCTGATTTGGATGCCTTCTCAGCTGTGTTTTGGCTGGAAATTTCCTTTTGGGCAGGCATGGAAGTAGAATCGAGTGGTGGGACATGAGCGGAATTTTATTTATTTCATTTTATTTATTTTATTTATTTATTATTATTATTATTATTATTATTATTATTATTATTATTATTATTAATTGGATTTGTATGCCGCCCCTCTCCGTAGACTCGGGGCGGCTAACAACAATGGTAAAAACAACATGCGACAATCCAATACTAAAACAGCTAAAAACCCTTATTTTAAAACCAATCATACCTACAAACATACCACACATAAATTGTAGAAGCCTAGGGGGAAAGAATAACTTAGTTCCCCCATGCCTGACGACAGAGGTGGGTTTTAAGAAGCTTACGAAAGGCAAGAAGGGTGGGGGCTATTCTAATCTCTGGGGGGAGTTGGTTCCAGAGGGCCGGGGCTGCCACAGAGAAGGCTCTTCCCCTGGGTCCCGCCAAACGATATTGTTTAGTTGACGGGACCCGGACAAGGCCCACTCTGTGGGACTCAATTGGTCGCTGGGATTCGTGCGGCAGAAGGCATTGTGTTTGTCAAACTAGTATAGTGTTATAGTTTCTATTAACATAACAAAGTACAGTGGTACCTCTACTTAAGAACTTAATTCGTTCCGTGACCAGGTTCTTAAGTAGAAACGTTTGCAAGTAGAAGCAATTTTTCCCATAGGAATCAATGTAAAGGCAAATAATGCGTGCAAACTCATTAGGAAAGAAATAAAAGATGGGAATTTGGTTGGGGGGAGGAGGAGGAAGAAGAGGAGGAGGACAGTCGCTGCTGAAGGAAGAAGGTGAGGGGAGGAGAATCAAAAAAATACAAAACTTTAAGGCTTAAAAAAAAATAAGAGGGACTCTGAGGCGGCAAGGAGCAGCATGCACCTTCCTCCGTTTGCTCTGGGCTGCCAAAGCCTCTTTTAGCGCCACCGAAAGGCTCCTCTGGCAGCCCAGAAAAGCCCGAGATGGGCGTGATTAAAGGAGGAATGGCAGGAAACTGGCCGGGCCTTTGTGCTGCTCTCAAATTTCCTGGGAATTTTTTTCCGGGCTCTGGTTTTAAGTAGAAAATGGTTCTTAAGAAGAGACAAAAAAAATCTTGAACAGCATGTTCTTATCTTGAAAAGTTCTTAAGTAGAGGCGTTCTTAGGTAGAGGTACCACTGAATACAGTTATAGTTTCTATTAAGATAACAAAATATAAAGAAGTGATAAAGAGGATAATAGGACGGAAGGACAGGGATGGTAGGAACAATAGTGCACTTATTTTATTTATTTATTTATTTATTGGATTTGTATGCCGCCCCTCTCCGTAGACTCGGGGCGGCTAACAACAATAATAAAAATAGCATGTAAATCCAATGCTACAACAACTAAAAAACCCTTATTTTAAAACCAATCATACCTACAAGCAAACATACCATGCATAAATTGTAAAGGCCTAGGGGGAAAGAGTATCTCAGTTCCCCCATGCCTGACGGCAGAGGTGGGTTTAAAGGAGCTTACGAAAGGCGAGGAGGGTGGGGGCAATTCTAATCTCTGGGGGGGACTTGGTTCCAGAGGGCCAGGGCCGCCACAGAGAAGGCTCTTCCCCTGGGCCCCGCCAAACGACATTGTTTAGTTGACGGGACACGGAGAAGGCCCACTCTGTGGGACCTAACTGGTCACTGGGATTCGTGCAGCAGAAGGCGGTCCCTGAGATAATCTGGTCCGGTGCCATGAAGGGCTTTATAGGTCATAACCAACACTTTGAATTGTGACCGGAAACTGATCGGCAACCAATGCAGACTGCGGAGTGTTGGTGTTATATGGGCATTTTTGGGAAAGCCCATGATTGCTCTCGCAGCTGCATTCTGCACGATCTGAAGTTTCCGAACACTTTTCAAAGGTAGCCCCATATAGAGAGCATTATGCACGACCCTTATACAGACCTCTTAGAAAAGGGGAGAGGTCAACAGTAGATAATTTAAGGTTGAAGATTTTGGGGTTAGGTGAAGAGGCAATAGAGTCAGGAGGTAGTGATGTCACAATGTGAACCAGTAGCGAAAGGTAAGTGGAACGCACCCCTGGTTGTTACCCTCTTCAAATTATCTTTGATGCTCGGTGCCGTTCTCTAGAAGTCAACGTTGCGACACGATATGTTTTTTTGGAAATGTGTCGCTTTTTTCTTCTTCTTAGGAATAAGCGTCATATGAACCCATTACATGTTTTGATTTGGGTTTCCTGCGCCGCATGAATCAAGCTTGCAAACCACAGCTTCAGGGCCTATAACGCGGTGTTGTGCAAACCTAGCCCATTGTGACATGCAGAATGAACCACGGTTGTGCTCAGGCGGGGGTTGCTCCTTACAGCTGCTACCAGTACGATGGGCAGCAGCTCCGTCTCACCAGCGTGCATGGACTGCAGCTCAGCAAGGTTTTCCTTCTGCGCATGCTCAGGGAGCAAAATCTTGCAAGAGGATGCACACGCACATGAGGTTTTGGTGGGGTGGGTGGGTTTGCTTCTGCAAAAAACTTGCCGAAATATCTTGCTTCCTGATAATGCACAGAAGGAAAATCCATGCACACCCATGCGTGCTAGTGACACGGAGCTGCGAGCACATCATACTGGTACGGAGGTAAGTAGCAAACCCGTCTGAGCACAACCATGGTTCATATTTTTGCAGAAGTCTCATTATTGTTGTTGTTGTTGTTGTTATTATTATTATTTATAATATTATAAATAATCAAAAATGATCGAAACATTTAAATATGTCAAAGGGTTAAAAAGGTCCAGGAGGGAAGTGTTTTTTATAGGAAAGTGAACACAAGAACAAGGAGACACAATCTGAAGTTAGTTGGGGGAAAGATCAAAAGCAACATGAGAAAATATTATTTCACTGAAAGAGTAGTAGATCCTTGGAACACACTTCCAGCAGGCATGGTAGATAAATCCACAGTAACTGAATTTAAACATGCCTGGGATAAACATATATCCATCCTAAGAGGGGCGGCATATAAATCCAATAAATCTAAATGTAAATCTAAAATACAGAAAATAGTATAAGGGCAGACTAGATGGACCATGAGGTCTTTTTCTACCATCAGACTTCTATGTTTCTATGTTTCTATGTTTCTATGTTTCTATGTTACTATGTTTCTATGCTGCCCCTCTCCACAGACTCGGGGCGGCTCACAACAGTGATAAAACAATATACAATAACAAATCTAATATTAAAAGTCTAAAATAACAATTTAACATTCAAAGCCTAAAAACCCCATTGTTTAAAAAGCATACACACAAACATACCATAAAACTACATAGGCACAGGGAGATGTCTCAGTTCCCCCATGCCTGGCGGCAGAGGTGGGTTTTGAGGAGTTTGCGAAAGGCAAGGAGGGTGGGGGCAATCCTAATCTCCGGGGAGAGCTGGTTCCAGAGGGTCGGGGCCGCCACAGAGAAGGCTCTTCCCCTGGGTCCCGCCAGCCAACATTGTTTAGTCGATGGGACTCGGAGAAGGCCAACTTTGTGGGATTCGTGCGGCAGAAGGCGGTCCCGGAGATATTCTGGTCCGGTGCCATGAAGGGCTTTATAGGTCATAACCAACACTTTGAATTGTGACCGGAAACTGATCGGCAACCAATGCAGACTGTGGAGTGTTAGTGTAACATGGGCATATTTGGGAAAGCCCATGGTTGCTCTCGCAGCTGCATTCTGCACAATCTGAAGTTTCCGAACACTCTTCAAAGGTAGCCCCATGCACATGTGTGTGTGTCCTCTCGCAGGATTTACCAGTACACAGTGTGGCCTGTACCAGATAGCAACCTAATACTGATGGTATTGAAATGTTACAACTTGAGACCTGCTAGGAACTGGTTGTAAAGAGGTTTAACCATGTGGCCTTTGGCACAGAAAGGAGACATCATCCACATCATCGCGAAACCTCCCGTCGGCACCTGGACCGGCCTTCTGAACGACAAAGTGGGCTCCTTCAAATTCATCTACGTCAGCATCATCCCCGAAGAGACTGTCTCGGTTACCAAGACCTCTTCGCGGCACAGGAGCAAGAGGCCAAAGCCCAAAACCTTGCAAGAGCTGCTGCAACGGATGAACCTTGAGGTGAGAAACATTGCCCGGGCAATGAAGCACTAACAGGCAAAAGAAGGGGGAATGACTGAGTAAGACTGGAAAGCAACAAAGATGATTAGGGGAGCGGTGGCTTAAACATAGGAAGAACGGTTGCAGGAACTGACCATGGCCCATGGCTAGTTTAATGAGAAGAAGGACCGGAGAGACATGATCACAGTGTTCCAATATCTCAGGGGTTGCCACAAATAAGAAGGGGTCAAGCTATTCTCCAAAGCACCTGAGAGTAGGACAAGATGCAATGGGTGGAAACTAAACAAGGAGAGAAGTGTACTTAGAACTAAGGAGACATTTCCTGACAGCCAGAACAGTTGATCAGTGGAACAGCTTGCCTTCAGAAGTTGTGAATGCTCCAACACCGGAGGTTTTTAAGACAATGTTGGATAACCATTGGTCTGAAGTAGTGTAGGGTGTCCTGCCTAAGCAGGGGGTTGGACTAGAAGACCTCCAAGTTCTCTTCCAACTCTGTTGTTATTATTATTAGCTTACATGCCATGTCACCTCCGGGACCATCTTCTGCCGCACGAATCCCAGCGGCCGATTAGGTCCCACAGAGTTGGCCTTCTCCGGGTCCCGTCGACTAAACAATGCCGTCTGGCGGGCCCCAGTGGAAGAGCCTTCTCTGTGGCGGCCCCGACCCTCTGGAATCAACTCCCCCCAGAGATTAGAATCGCCCCCACCCTCCTCGCCTTTCGTAAATTGCTGAAAACCCACCTATGTTGCCAGGTGTGGGGTAACCTTGCTAATATGGTTTATGTATGGTATGATTGGGTTGTGTGGTTGTTTTAATGATAAGGGTTTTTAGATAGCTTTTAAGTATTGGATTTGTTTACATTGTTCACTATTGGTGTGAGCCGCTCCGAGTCTTCAGAGAGAAACATGGAAACATAGAGGGGTGGCATACAAATCTAATAAATTATATTACAGTATTACTATTACTATTTATTATTATTATTATTATTATTATTATTATTATTATTATTATTATTTATTAATCAGATTTGTATGCTGCCCCTCTCTGCAGACTCGGTGCGGCTCACAGCAATAATAGTACAATGTAAACAAATCTAATATTTAAGTTTAAGTTAATTTAAAACCCCAATTTAAAAACTAATCATACATACTAGCATACCATGCATAAATTTTATAAGCCTAGGGGGAGGGAAAAGTATCAATCCCCCCATGCCTGACGACAGAGGTGGGTTTTAAGGAGCTTACGAAAGGCTAGGATATCCAGGGGGAGTTGGTTCCAAAGGGTCGGGGCCGCCACAGAGAAGGCTCTTCCCCTGGGTCCCGCCAAACGACATTGTTTAGTTGACGGGACCCGGAGAAGGCCAACTCTGTGGGACCTTACTATTATTACTGCCCCTAGTCCTTCTTTTCATTAAACTAGACATACCCATAGAATATAACTGTCCTAATTAGGTTTTAATTAGATAGTAGTATCCTACATGGTTCAGAGGGTGGCTTTAATTCCTGACATCTCTTAGTGAAACTACGGAAGATCCCATTGAGAAGTCAAGGGTTGTGGTCACTCTCCATCAGCAAGCTGGACCAACTGCCCAGGACTAGGGTAGCCAAGGCCAATACATACACCCAGCAGAACTAAATGGGCACAGAGTTTGACCTGGATGAGGAAGTTTCCAACATTCTCCTGTCTCGTATGCATCAGAGGAGTGTTACTCATCACCTTCAACACCCTGATGGCGTGCCTGGCCAAGACAATACTTCATAAACAGGAAATGGCATTGGTCCATTCACTGAAGGTCTCTTGTAATACAGTATTAAAAGGGAACTGAAGGAGCGGCTGTGGGCCAGAGATTTGGACCTCCTCCATGTTTCAAGCTCCCCAGGAAGTAGGAAAATAGGTGCTTGCCTAAATTTCATTTTGAGACTTTGGTAGAAAACAGGAGAACAATATATTGATACCCATTTCTAGCTATTGCAATTAAATCTCTCTCTATGAAAGCTAAATGCCACTCACTCGTCATCACGAAATCTCTGGAACCGTAAAGCCTACAGACTAGAAACTTGGCTCATATGTTCTTCTTGGCTTCTGGGGGCTCGCTAAGGAAGGGTTTTTCAAAATGACCATCAGACCATTAATTATTTCGTGTATTATTATTAAGATGCTCCGATGGAAAGTGGTTCTTATGAAGAGGCAAAAAAATCTTGAACACCCGGTTCTTATCTAGAAAAGATCGTAAGTAGAGGAGTTCATAGGTAGAGGTACCACTGTACTAGTATTTCATAAAAGAGAAAAATTATTTCTTTAATAATTTATACAGGTACAGTGATCCGCCATTTTTCGCAGGGGATGTGTTCCGAGACCACCCGTGAAAAACAAATTTCCATGAAGTAGAGGAAAGATAGTTTTTTATGTATTTAACGAGTATTTTGACTTCTTCTTCTTCTTCTTCTTCTTATTATTATTATTATTATTATTATTATTATTATTAATTAGATTTGTATGCCATCTCCCTCCGCAGACATGGGGTGGCTCACAACAAAAACAAAACAATATATAACAAATCTAATAATTAAAAATCGCTAAAAAACCCTTATTAAAAAGAAAACATACACACAAACATACCATGAATAAACTGTATAGGCCTGGGGGAGATGTCTCAGGTCCCCCATGCCTGGTGGCAGAGGTGAGTTTTAAGGAGTTTACGAAAGACAGGGAGGGTGGGGGCAATTCTAATCTCCGTGGGGAGTTGAAGTCCAGATATCTTCAAGTTACCAAGGTTGGGAAACACTGTCTTAAAAAAAGATAAAGAAGGCCTAGTCTGCCTTCGTTGGCGCAGTGGTTAGAGTGCAGTACTGCAAGCTAGTTCTGCTGATCACCGGTTGCCAGCAGTTTGACAGATCAAATCTCAGTAGGCTCAGGGTTGACTCAGCCTTCCATCTTTCCGAGGTGGGTCAAATGAGGACCCAGATTGTTGGGGGCAATATGCTGACTCTCTGTAAACGCTTAGGGGGAGCTGTAAAGCACTGTGAAGCGGTATATAAGTCTAAATGCCGAGGTCGGTCAAATGAGGACCCAGATTTAGATTGTCTTTGAAAATGAAAGATAAACAAGATTCTGATTATTATAAAATTTGGGGGAAGTCTTATGACTGGATGGAATATTAAAAGATAAATAAATATTAATAGTTATTTTGGGGAAAGATGAGATATGAAAAATGAATTAAGATATTGTTATCCACATGGCAAGATAAGAATTGGTGGTAGCACAATATAATGATATGACACAAATTATTAATAAGTAAATTTGTGTCATACAATATTAGAAAATTCTATATGTTTACATTCTTATTAATAAGAATTTAAGCATATAGAATTTTCTAATATAGTTTATGTGATATATGATAATAAGTATTTTTTTGTATTTCTGATATATATACATAGAACCCCTAGTAATTACAGGATAAATTGATACTGGATTAATTAATCTAATGTAACATAGAAACATAGAAACATAGAAGACTGACGGCAGAAAAAGACCTCTTGGTCCATCTAGTCTGCCCTTTTACTATTTCCTGTATTTTATCTTAGGATGGATATATGTTTATCCCAGGCATGTTTAAATTCAGTTACTGTGGATTTCCCAACCACGTCTGCTGGAAGTTTGTTCCAAGGATCTACTACTCTTTCAGTAAAATAATATTTTCTCATGTTGCCCTTGATCTTTCCCCCAACTAACTTCAGATTGTGTCCCCTTGTTCTTGTGTTCACTTTCCTGTTAAAAACACTTCCCTCCTGAACCCTATTTAACCCTTTAACATATTTAAATGTTTCGATCATGTCCCCCCTTTTCCTTCTGTCTTCCAGACTATACAGATTGAGTTCATTCAGTCTTTCCTGATACGTTTTATACTTAAGACCTTCCACCATTCTTGTAGTGAAAGTCTGAACTAAGATTGGCATAATAGAGTTTGATGTTGTTTATACTGATGTAACGTAGGGGGGGTTTTTTGGTGTAAGGTGGGAAAAATATTGGGTTTTTTTTTCTTTTTTTGAGGTTTTCTCATTTGATAATATTATATAAGTTCTATATAATGATTTAAGGGAAGAAAGATAAGCCTCCATTGAATGATTAATAGAAAAAGAAAAATTTTATATATGTTTTATTTTAAGCATGGTTTTAGTGTTTGTAAAAAAAAATTATCCTATGTTGGAGAAAAATAAAATTTGTCCCTGTTGCTATTACAGGGACAGAAATAAAAACAAATCCCTTCCTCCCACCACCACCGTCAGGTGATCTATCCCAAGTATTACAAAGGGATCATCTCTCTTCCCTCTTTCCCATTCAGGAGCACATCTCTACGCTGTTACTAAATGGTTACCAGACCGTGGAGGACTTCAAAGAGCTGCAAGAGAACCACCTGAATGAATTGAACATCACTGACCCACAGCATCGCACGAAGCTGCTTACAGCGGCCGATCTACTGCTAGATTATGACAGTAAGTTCCCTTCGCCCTCCGAAAGAGCTTCCTTCCTTCCTTCCTTCTTTATTTCCTTCCTTCCTCTCTTCCTTCTTTCTTTCCTTCCTTGCTTCCTTCCGTCCTTCTTTGCTTGCTTGCTTCCTTCCTTCTTTCCTTGCTTGTTTCCTTCCTTCCTTCTTTCCTTCCTTCCATCCTTCCTTCCTTCTTTCTTTCCTTCCTTCTTTCCTTCCTCCCTTCTTTCTTTCCTTCCTTCTTTCCTTCCTTCCTTCCATCCTTCCTTCCTTCCATCATTCCTTCCTCCCTTCTTTCCTTCCTTCCATCCTTCCTTCCTCCCTTCTTTCCTTCCTTCCTTCTTTCCTTCCTTCCATCCATCCTTCCTCCCTTCTTTCCTTCCTTCCTTCCTTCCATCCTTCCTTCCTTCCTTTTTTCCTTCCTTCCTTCCTTCCATCCTTCCTTCCTTCCATCCATCCTTCCAGGCTTCTTTATTAAAGGGAGGCCAGTTTTGGGTGCAGAAACCCCCACCTTGAAATCCTACTACATTTGGTATGAAAGACGGTCTGTGACCAGAAATCGAATTGACGAGACCATTACAAATCTTGAAATAGTCATTTCCCATGACATGTAAACATGGCTCTCTTTCAAACATGGCAACTTTTAAGACCAGTGGACTTCAACTCCCAGAATTCTCCAGATGGAGAATCATGGGAGTTGAAGTCCACGGGTCTTAAAAGTTGCCAAGTTTGAAGACCTCTGCTCTAGAGGGAAGCCACACAATAGAATTGTTTGGTGGTCCTAATATTTATCATGAGCTCCTGCTCATCACAAACCAGGTTGCAGAAACTTCTGTTTCACACCCAATTAATCAATCAATTAATCAGAATCGAGCTGGAAGGGACCTTTTGGGGGGGTCTTCTAGTCCAAAGGGTAGGACAAGAACCGATGGGTGGAAACCAATCAAGGAGAGAAGCAAGTTAAAACTAAGGAGAAATTTCCTGACAGTGAGAACAATTAACCAGTGGAACAACTTGCCTCCAGAAATTGTGAATGTTGCAACTCCTGACTATCAAATAATGTATATCTAAAGTTTCACATTTGTACCATTACAGTAAGGTGAGAAAAAAATATATGGTGCATTTCTTTGTGGGCGACCCTCATATTTTAACCCACTGCTCAAGCAGGAGATTCGATCCCACTTCAGAATTGACTGTCCAGTCTCTTCTTAAAGAGTTATGACCTATAAAGCCCTACATGGCATAGGACCAGACTATCTCCAAAACCGTCTTCTGCCGCACAAATCCCAGTGACTGGGGAGGTCCCACAGAGTTGGTCTCCTTAGGGTCCCGTCGACCAAACAATGTCGGCAGGCAGAACCTAGGGGAAGAGCCTTCTCTGTGGGGGGCCCGGCCCTCTGGACTCCGCTCCCCCTGGAGATTCGCACTGCCCCCACCCTCCTCACCTTCCGAAAGAGTTTAAAAACTCATCTTTGCCACCAGGCCTGGGGTCATTAGATCTTCCCCCTGGCCAACGAATGTTCTTATTATGATTTTATTGAATGAATGTTAATGAAAGTTTTTAAAGTTAGAATTTTTAAAGGTTATTTTTATGTATATTAATTGGATTCACTGTACTATTGTGTCTTTGTATATGCTGTGAGCCGCCCCGAGTCCTCGGAGAGGGGTGGCATACAAATCCAAATCAATCAATAAAATAAAATAAAGTAAGTAAAGTAAAGTAAAGTAAAATAAATAAAATAAAATAAATAAAATAATAAAATAATAAAATAATAAAATAATAAAATAAAATAAAATAAAATAAAATAAATAAAATAAAATAACCTCCAGTGATGAAGCACCCATGACGACCCAGGGAACAATTGAGGCCAAGTCATCCTGCTTCCCTTTCCAGGACCATTTTGGGCACCGTCCAAGTCTTCTTCTTTATTTAACAGCTGGCTTCTCTCTTCCCACACAGCGAGTAGCGAGGCGGAGGAGGAAGGAGGCGCTGTGGAGGGTCAGCTACTTCCCGGAGAGCTCAAGGAAGACATTCCCCGGGATTCCGGCTGTTTTGAAGGGTCGGAGACCTTGGACAGTGGGCGGGAAGACGACGGGAAGCTTCAGGAAGGGCTGCCATCCCATTCGCTGACCAGTTCCGGCTGAGATTAATTCTCATTCTCTCTCTCTGCATCCTGAGCCCATTGTTGACTGGCACGCAAGCACAAACTGTTCTTCCAAAGAACACACCCCTGTCAATCACCCACCCCAAAAGTCAACTCTTCAGGCCGAGTAGGAATACAGCTGGTAAATCCCAGCTGGTAACTAAGGAGAAGGTTCAGAACCAGAATCCTCACCGATTCCTGCACCAAAGACTCTGCCGCCAAACCGTTGCATGGTCCAAAACTCCAATTTCAGGGTTTTGCTTGTGGTGGGTCCGTGAGCTCAACCCCAACAAGGCTGAGTGGCTGTGAGTCCTTCCTCCCAAGGACCATTTCACCTGTCCATCTTTGGCATTGTGGGGCGGAGGAAGAAATTTCCCCCCAAGATTGGGTTCACCACTTGAGTGTCCTCCCAGATTCTCAGCTGAGATTAAAGCAGTGTTTCTCAAATAGTGGGGCACACACCCCTTGTGGGGGTCATGGATAGATGCCAGGGAGGGGCACATGACCCCAGGGAATGTGTTTTTGCCAAAGGGAGTAGGGGTTTTTTGCATCGAACAATAGCACATATAACAGACTAGGACAGACTAGGGTATCTGCTGCCATACATAAGAACATAAGAAGAGCCCTGCTGAATCAGGCCAAAGCCCATCGAGTCCATCATTCTGTGTCGCACAGTGGCCCACCAATTGTCCATGGGGATCTTGAGCAGAAAGAGAAGGCAAAACCCTCCCTTTCCCCTGACCCCCAACAAATGTTACTCAAGGGAATCCTGCCTGCCTCAAACAACATAGAGGCGGCACATGGACATCCGTTTCAATAACCACTGATACACTCGGCATCCATGAATCTGTCTAATCCTGCCTTGAAGCTATCCAGGCTGACAGCTGTCACCACCTCTTCTGGAAGTGAATCCCATAAACCAACGACCCTCTGGGTGAAGAAATATTTCCCTTGATTTGTCCTCGCTTTCTTACCTATGAGCTTTAGGGAGTGCCCTCTCATACTAGTATTGTGTGATAGAGAAAATAATTTTTCTCTATCCACCTTTTCTATCCCATGCATGATTTTATACACTCGATCAAGTCACCTTTTAAATGCCGTCTTTCAAGACTGAAGAGACTAAGGCAACACTGAGCTGTTGCCCTAGCTCAGCTCCAATGTGCATGTGTGTGCCGGCCAGCTGATTTTTGGCTTGCACAGAGGCTCTGGGAGGGCATTTTTGGCTTCCAGAAAGCCCCCAGGGGGAAGGGTTTTTTTTACCCTCCCCTGGCTCCAGGGAAGCCTTTGGAGCCTGGGGAGGGCGAAACATGAGCCTACTGGGCCCACCAGAATTTGGGAAACAGGCCATTTCTGGTCTCCAGAGAGCATCGGGGGGGGGGGAGTTGTTTTCGCCCTCCCCAGGCATTGCATTCTGGCCATGAGTACCTACGCGTGTGATAGTGCGCACGCATGCTTTTTCAACACCTGAGGGGGAAAAGGTTCGCCATCACTGGAGTAGGTGATATGAAATGCATATAACAAACCTTAAGAGACACCATGGAAAAATATTTAACAGGGATGAAAAGAAAGGAGAGAGACGGAGATATTGAGACAAATAAAGTCTCCCGTAAGCTAAGACGAAGACATATGACAAAGCGTATGTAGCGCTTGGCCTCACTGTGACTAAGGTGGGAGGCGAGGGAAGAACAGTATGTTTACTGGGTCTAAAAATGTTGGCAGCGGACAGCATGAAGCCAAATGAATTAAGGTGTCACTTAAACACATTACACCCCAATTACACGGATAAGCCGCTTGAGGGTTCAGCAAAAATGCACTGAGTATTGCAATCCATCATCCCGGCAGAGTTGGAGGGGTACAAATTATTTACTTCTTCCTGGAGGGGGCGCGTAACAGAAAATAATTGAGAAACACTGTGTTAAAGCAACATCTCTCAGCTGTGGCTAGGGGGGCTTTTGCCCAAGTTAATCTTGTGCACCAGTTGCAACCCTACCTAAGCCAGGAGGCTCTTCACACTGTCATTCATGCCTTGAATATTGCAACGTGCTCTACGTGGGGCTACCCTTGAAGTGTGTTCGGAGACTTCAGCTGGTGCAAACTTCAGATGCGCAAGCGATAGCGAGTGTACCAAAATGCACCCATATTACTCCAACTCTACGCAAGCTGCATTGATTGCCAGTTGGTCTCTGGATGCAATTCAAAGTCAGAGCCAGACGATTTATGGGATTGCCTCCTGCCTCATACCTCTCAACGACCAATAAGGGCCCACAGAGTTGGCCTTCTCCAGGTCCCGTCTGCCAGTGTCGGCTGGTGGGGCCACGGGGAAGGGCCTTCTCTGTGGCGGCCCCAACCCTTTGGAATCAACTGCCTCCAGAGATGTCTTCCAGAAAGCCATTAAGAGATTAGGGATGAAAGCCATTAAGGGATTAGGAATGATTGTATGCATGGTTTTTAGATTTTTTTTACGTATTTTGTATTACTTGTTTTTATTGTCATACTTTTATATTGTTTTTAGCTGCTGTGATTATTGTTAAGTAGCCCACAGTCCTTGCTGGAGTGGGGCAGCATATAAATATCACCAAATAAATAAATGTGGTGGTGAGGAGGCGCCATATTGAGACTTCCTAAGAAGCAACCGAATTCGCCTCTGCTTCCATGTGTCCGAGGCTTCTCTTGGGCGCAAAAGGTGTTTGCTTGCCCCCGACAACTCTGCGCAATCCAAATACTGCCACGAAGGTAGACAACAGACTTCTGAATGGGGCTGGGGCTTCTTCCACCCTCCTGTCCCTGAGAAGAGGGCCCCAACTCTTTTAGCTGTTAGTTGGGAAGGGGGCTCAGCTCTATTTCTTTTCCAATAGATCCACTTTATTGTAAACAGCTAGGTTTTTGCAGCTTTAGGACAAGATCCTAATGAAGAACCCAGGTAGGTGCAATTTCTAAACTGGCTTAAAACGCCATGAAATGGCAAGCGCTGTTCGCTGGTACTGATCTTTCAAATAAAGAACTTTTTTTCCCTCTGGGTTGTAGATTTCACCTGTATGTGTCCGTACTGTTTTTAGAAAAAACTAAAAGTTAAAATAGTCATCTGCTAAGGAAGGGAAGAAACAGAAAAAGGGAAACGAAAAGAAGGGAAAGAAGAAAATGAATGGGAAAGGAAGAGAGGAAGAAAGGAAGGTAAAGGAAGAAAAAAGGGAGGGAGGGGAGGAAGGAAGATAAAGAAAGGAAAAAAAGAAAGAAGGGAGGGAGGGAGGGGAAGAGAGGGAGGAAGAGAGAAAGGAAGGTAGGTAAAGAAAAAGGAAGGAAAGGAAAGAAGGGAAGAGAGGCAGGAAGGAGGGATGGGAAGGGAGGAAGTAAGGTAAAGAAAGGAAAAAAAGAAAGAAGGGAGGGGAAGAGAGGGAGGAAGAGAGAAGGGAAGGTAGGTAAAGAAAAAGGAAGAAGGAAGGAAAGGAAAGAAGGGAAGAGAAGGAGGAAGGAGGGATGAGAAGGGAGGAAGGAAGGTAAAGAAAGAAAAAAAGAAAGAAGGGAGAAGAGATGAAGAGAGAATTTCTTTTTTTCAGCAGCAAGGAGAAAAAACAACCAGCAGCCTTTTCTGCTAGAGACAGATGGACAGACACTGGGGGGAAAAAAGTTGTGTTTTTTCACCACAGGTTGCGAAGAAAAGAGGAAGCCACGCAAACTGTTTCAAGCGGATCGTGGTCAATCATGGCAGCCATAATGGAAACTGCTTTTTTTCTGGGATGCACTGAGCCGGGTGGGGAAGGCAGGTGGTACATTCCAAAATATGGCATCAGGTGGGGAAGGCAGGTGGTACATTCCAAAATATCCATCTCTATTCCTGACAGTCCTGGGGCATAAGATGTACAGGAATGCGAGAGATATCATCGTTGCCATCCTCTTCCCAACCATTTTGCGAGATTTGGGGTTTTTTTTCTCCAGGATTCTCTACAGATCTGAACCAAGTTACTTTCTGGGAAACTATCCCCAAAGGGATAGATTTTTCCAAAGGCAACCGGACTTTTGTTTTCCCTTGAAGATGTTTCGCTTCTCATCCACGAGGCTTCTTCAGTTCTTCTGAAGACGTTTAGCAAAAGCAATAGCATTTAGACTTATGTACCACTCCAAAGTGCTTTTACTGGCCTCTCAAAGCAGTTTAGAGAATCAGCCTCTTGCCCCCAACAATCAGGGTCCTCATTTTTACCCACCTCGGAAGGCTAAGTCAACCTTCAGCCTGGTGAGATTCGAACTGGTGAACTACAGCCAGCAGAAGCAGCTTGCAGTACTGCACTCTAACCACTGGGCCACCAAGGTTCTTGCCCACCCTCCACCACCTCGCCCCTCCCACTCCTTCTCGGGCTCATGCACGCAGAGCCAACATGAAGAGGAGGCAAGAAGCAGCCAGGCGGAAGGCTAGACAACTTGGCCAAACTTTTCTGTTGGTTCTGTGGGCGTAGTTTGGCAGGGTGGTGCCATGAGTGACGTCAAGCTGGCTACGCCCACTCGGTCATATGACCCTCCCCTCCAAGCCACGCCCACAGAACCGCTAGGGGGAAATTTTGAACGCCGCCCCTGGGAGAGGACTGAATAACCACACACGAGGCTCTGGATTCGAGTCATAATTTAGTCAGGGTATTTCCCAAAGCAGCTTCCAGCACTGGGTCAAAAGAGCTTCAGAGCACAGACCTCATGGGCCGTACACAAGTCACAGACCGAGAGCCCACCTCGTCTCTCTGTACAGCCACAAACTTTCCACCCCACACAAACACCGGCTCTTCTCCTTCCAGAGCATTTTACGCTGCCCTTCGTGAGCGAGCCCCATTTCCCCGGCAGCCCTTCGGTAACTGCTAGTGAGAAGGAAGGTTCTGCCCTTTCCAGGATACGGGAAACGACCGGAACCGCTTCTAATCAAAAAGGGAGGGAGGAAAGGAGAGGTTGATACTGCACCACAGATTCCAATACCTGAACAGACGTTGGGGGTGGGGGTGTGGGGGGAGACAAATAGGACCCCGAGGTCCTCTGGCGGGCTGCAATTTAGGACTATTTGGGACTTCGAGCTGCCAATTGGCACCGTTTTTGTCAGGAACGTTTCAAGGAAGCCTACGATTTCTGAACTTGGCAGGCGTGGACCCAGCCCGACCAGTCAAAACACACAATACTGCAGTCGCAAGGAGAAAGAATGGCACAGATCACAATCGCCAGGTTCCGTCGTCTTCTTCTCCTTCCCAGCACGTTCCATGTCCCAGGGCCGGGGGCCAGAGTGGCACTCCCTTTAATTGGGCTAGAGAGAGGCTGCCGACGGACGGAGTGTCCGTCCAGCAGTAGCAGCAGCGAGTGCCCGGCTTCTGTGAGGAAAGGGAGCGTTGGCAACTTTTATCAGTTTGTGGGCACTGTTCACGACCGCTGGCGAACAAACCGCCTGAAGGAACAACATGCTGTCCAGCCAGCTGCTCCCGTTCCTTGCTCACGCTGCAGCGTCACCAGAGGCAGCCAAGTGAAAGCACTCTCGGGTGCAGCTCGGAGGCTAAGGTGTCATCTGCGCAGGATCGAGCTTCTGAACGGAGGATTCTTCTCCTTCTGCAGTAGCAGTGGTGGCAGGTGGCTTTGTGGCTTCCTGGGGAGCCGTGTCTGTTGGCCCCGGGAGCTACAGAGGGGGGGGGGGGGAAGAAGGGAAGAGGACAATTCACAGAAGAGTCCCGCAAACGGCTCCTCGAAAGGAAAACTGTCAATCTTACAGACATTCATTCATTTATTGGATTTATATGCCACACCTCTCTGAAGACTCGGGGCAGCTTACAACATATAAAAACATCAGTATACAGTAGCTAAATCTAACTGTAAATCTAAATCTAATTTCCGGTCACAATTCAAAGTGTTGGTTATGACCTTTAAAGCCCTTCATGGCATTGGACCAGAATATCTCCGAGACCGCCTTCTGCCGCACGAATCCCAGCGACCGATTAGGTCCCACAGAGTGGACCTTCTCCGGGTCCCGTCAACTAAACAATGTCGGTTGGCAGGCCCCAGGGGAAGAGCCTTCTCTGTGGCGGCCCCGACTCTCTGGAATCAACTCCCCCCAGAGATTAGAACTGCCCCTACTCTCCCTGCCTTTCGTAAGCTCCTTAAAACCCACCTTTGTCGTCAGGCATGGGGGAACTGAATCACCTCCCCCGGGCATGTACAATTTATGCATGGTATGTTTGTGTGTATGTTTGTTTAGAAATATGGGGGTTTTAAAATACTTTAAATTATATTTAGATTTGTCATGAATTGTTGTATCCTGCTGTGAGCCGCCCCGAGTCTGCGGAGACGGGCGGCATAAAAATCTAAATAATAAATAAATAAATAAATAAATAAATGAATAAGTAAGTAAGTAAGTAAGTAAGTAAGTAAATAAATAAATAAATAAATAACTGGTTAAAAACCAAATAAGACAATCTAAAATCCCCAGGTTATACTGAAAATCAGTCATACCCATTCAAACAACAACCATACAAACAACCTTACAAACAACCAAACATTAGTCGGCCAGGGGGCTGAGATCTAATGGCCCCAAGCCTGGCGGCATAAATGAGTCTTAAGACTCTTGCGAAAGGCGAGAAAGGTGGGGGCAGTGCGAATCTCCAGGAGGGAGCTGATTCCAGAGGGCCGGCGCCCCCACAGAGAAGGCTCTTCCCCTAGGTCCCGCCCAATGACATTGTCTCTAGTTGACAGGCCTGGAGAAGGCAGATTCTATGGGACCTAATCGGTCACTGGGATTCATACGGCAGAAGGTGGTCCTGCAAGTCATCTGGCCCGATGCCATGTAGGACTTTATAGGTCATTACCAACACTTTGAATTGTGTCTGGAAATCAATTGGCAACCAATGCAGTCCGCGGAGTGTTGGAGTGACATGGGCGTGTCCAGTGAAGGGCTACCAAAATTTTTACTACCACACTGTGGGCGTGTCTTATGCGGGACACCCTGCATTTTCTTTCAACATCTTTCAGTTCAAATTGGGTGCTCTGGGGTGGAGCTCCATTTTCGCTACCCCACTGCGTGTCCCTCCCTCCCGTCCGGGCAGCAGCCCACCCCTGGGCATATCTAGGGAGGCCCATGACTGGTCGCACGGCTGCCTTTTGGACGATTTGTAGTTTCCGAACAGTCTTCAAATGTAGCCCCATGTAGAGAGGATTGCAGTAGTCGAATCTGGAGGTGATAAGGGCATGAGCGACTGTTGAATAGAGACTCCCTATCCCAGTGGTCCCCAAACTTTTTACACAGGGGGCCAGTTCACTGTCCCTTGGATTGTTGGAGGGCCGGACTATAAAAAAACCTGTGAACAGATTCCTATGCACACTGCACATACCTTATTTCCTTCTCTCTCACTCACTCTTTCTCTCTCTCTCTCTTTCTTTCTCACTCTCTCTTGCTCTCTTTCTCTCTTGCTCTGTCTTTCTCACTCTCTCTCTTGCTCCCTCCCTCCCTTTCTCTCTCTTTCTCCCCCTATCTTCCTTCCCTCCCTCCCTTCCCTCCCTCCTTCCTTCCTCTCCACTTCTTTCCCTTGCTCTTTTTCCCTTTTCTTTCTTTTTCTCCACTTCTCTCTCTCTCTTTTCCCTCTTTCACCCTCCCTCTTCTCTCCCCGTGGAGGACTCACCCGACAAGCCTCCACCCTCCAACCCCAGACTCCTCCCATTCAATCCCCATTCAGAAAACGGGAGCTAGCAACTCAAAGAGGAGGAGGAGGCGGGTGTGTGCGTGCATGTGTGTGTCTTGTGCCCAGCTCGGCTTTCGGCAAGCCTTACTTTACCTCGGGTGAGATAAGATTGAGGGGGACGTTCTCACTGCTTTTCCAGTGCGGCCTTGGAAAAGACCCGCGGGCCAGATAAATGGCCTCAGCGGGCCGCATGTGGCCCCTGGGCCGTAGTTTGGGGACCGCTGCCTATCCAAACAGGAGCATGTTAAGAGATGTGGCTTTGTGTCTTGCCCATTAGAGAAATCCCTTTCTGGACATCCACCTACCCAGCAACTTCCCTATGGGCTGCTAGGAAAGAGTGCTGGTGCCAAGCCTGGGAGGAGGCACTTTTCACCCTAAGCGCATCTCTGCTTTCCACACTTACCAGGCTTTGCTCTGGGAAGGCATTGCCGCCCTCGGGGGCACCACCGGCTTCCTGGGCGCTGCATTCCTTGGCGCTCCTCTCGTCTTGCGTTCTGGGCTCAGGCGCAGCTCCGCTCCCTGAGATGGCAACCTCTTGAAGCAAGATGCCCCGTCTATCCAGCACACTGCAAATCAGAAGTGGAGGATCCGGAAGAAAATACTTTTGAGAACGGTGGGGGGGATGTTTAGACAGGGAGAACAGCTAAATTATCAATAAAGGAGAATATTGGTAGCTCAGGGGTTGGAATGAGGGGTCTTTGGTGCTCTCCCAGCTTGGTGGTTTTCTTGCACGTTTCATGACCCAAGCTACTGTATTTTTCGAAGTACGAGACGCACCTTAGTTTTAGGGGAGGAAAATAGAGGGGAAAATCTACCTACCAGGTATTCATCTGGATAGCATCCTTACTTATTTACCTATTTACCTATTTACCTATTTACCTATTTATTTATTTACTTACTTACTTACTTACTTACTTACTTACTTACTTACTTACTTACTTACTTACTTACTTACTTACTTACTTACTTACTTACTTACTTACTTACTTACTTAATTTTTTATCCCCTGGTTAGGGCTTTTAAAAAAAACCTTATTTGGAGCGAGTAAGCAATGAAAAAAAGCCTGCAAAGATTTAGGGCTGGAAAAAACCTTCGGAGCAAGTAGCAATGAAAAGGCTGGGAAGATCGTTAGAGCTTCATTAGGGCTGGAAATAAAAGCTTTGAAAAAGCTACAGAGTATAAGTTGCACCAAGTTTTCAGCCTCTTTTAGGGAGGAAAAAGGTGGGCCTTACACTCTGAAATATATGGTAGGTGGCATCATTGGTGCTAATCTACTGGTTGCTTGCATTGATGAATGTTACCTAGTTTGGGTAATGAAACATCATAACTCAGGCCCACAGCTACTCCTTTGTTGAGAGCATGTTGGCCTGTGGCTCGTCTGCTTTGACGAGGCCCAATAATAGTTTGGACCCAGGGAAACTAGAGTCCCATTACGTCACAAAGTAATCTTTCATCAAGTTCCTTTATCAATGAAATGTGTTGCCAGGCTCCACCAGCCTTCCATTCAATGAAACCCATTCAGCATAAATCAGTTTCAGAAAACACAACGACACAGTACATAGCATACATGAATAATAAAATGTGCAGATTTGTGGAAGCACTGGAGTAAAAAGCTTGAATTCAAAAAATAAACTTAAATGAATTGTTTGCGCTTATTTGTCTATCCTTTTTCTTTTCATTTTTCTTTCTCTTTATATGTTTTGCCTGTTTAAATTGTTTTTATATGTAGAAAACTCAATAAATACAGTGATCCCCCGCTCGTTGTGAGGGTTCCGTTCCAGGACCCCCCGCAACGAGCGGGTTTTCGTGAAGTAGCGCTGCGGAAGTAAAAACACCATCTGCGCATGTGCAGATGGTGTTTTTACTCCCGCAGCGCTAGCGAGGAGCCGAAGATTGGGGGCGGCGCGGCTGTTTTAAAACGTCGCCGCCGGCATGGGGGGCTTCCTAGCAGCCCCCCAAACCCGGGTTGGAGGTCCGGGGGGTGCTGGCAAGCCCCCCATGCCGCCGGCGACGTTTTAAAACAGCCACGCCGCCCCCAATCTTCGGCTCCTCGCTAGCGGGCAGGCAGGCGGCGGACAAGCCGTTCGCTGGCGCTGGCTCTCGCCGCTTTCGAGCTGAGTCCTGAAGCGAATTCGCTTCAGGACTCAGCTCGAAAGCGGCGAGAGCCAGCGCCAGCGAACGGCTTGTCCGTGCTGGCTCTCGCCGCTTTTGAGCTGAGTCCTGGAGCGAATTCGCTTCAGGACTCAGCTCGAAAGCGGCGAGAGCCAGCGCCAGCGAACGGCTTGTCCGCGCTGGCTCTCGCCGCTTTCGAGCTGAGTCCTGGAGCGAATTCGCTTCAGGACTCAGCTCGAAAGCGGCAAGAGCCAGCGCCAGCGAACGGCTTGTCCGCGCTCGCTCTCGCCGCTTTCCAGCTGAGTCCTGGAGCGAATTCGCTTCAGGACTCAGCTCGAAAGCGGCGAGAATGAACGGCGTGGGCGGGCGAAGGGCGGGCGGCAACGAGGAGTTTGCGTGGGCGGTGGGGAAACTCCTTGATGCCCGCTGCTCGCCCTCCCGCCAGCAAGAGGGGGAAGACCCAGGGAAGCCGCCCAGCAGCTGATCTGCCGGGCGCTATCTACGCATGCGTGCCCATAGAAAAAAAGGGCACACATGCGCAGATGGTGTTTTGACTTCCGGGTTGAAAAATCGCAAATTAACCTGTTCGCAATGGTCGGGGACGCAATAACCGGGGTATTACTGTATTTATTTTTTTTAAAGTTTTAGTTCAAGAAACAATTCATCACAGAAGAATCAAGGACTAATCAAGTCGTAAGAAAAACCGCGGATGCACTTTGAAAACGGAACAAACTTGATCCTTTCGGCTATTCGTCCTGCCCCTATCCATTCAGGGATGGGGTTCTACTTACCTTCCCTACCGGTTTGCATTGCGATGGAAGTCACATCAAGGCAATGACCCTCTGCGCATGTGCAGAGAGTTCTTTGCCAGCAGCAGCAACTGGAGGACCGGTTCGGGGGCATGCAAATTTCCACTACTAGTACAGGCGAACCGATTTGAACCAACAGCAACCCACCACCCTCCTTCACCAGGGGAACATCTGGAGAATTCAGATCTAATGTTCCCTCTTTATTACTAGTGCTGCTTTCTTACATTGTTGATAAATTAAATGTTGTGGTTAGCTCTGGCCCAGCTCCTGCCCCAAGGACTGTGGATGTGGGGGAGACATCCACATGCTGCAGGCCTGTTTTGCCCCCGGTGGAATCTGCTGAAGGCTCCTCTGACCAAGAAGACATGAGTGACAGGGAGGAGGAGAGTGTGGCAGACAGCTCAGAAGGAGATCCATTATCTAGCTCCTCCTTGGATTCAGAACAAGAGTTAATGATACAGCCACGCATGCGGAGAGCGATGCATAGGCAACAACTGAGAATTATCAAAGAAAATGAGGCCACCTGTGGTTGGGTGGGGCTGTGGTAGTTAGTGAGGCTTCTATAAATAGCAGCCTGTGGGTTTGGCCATTGTGGAGGATTATCTGATCATTGTGTTTCATGACTGCCTTGCTGACTTTGACCTTTTGTGTGCTGATTTTTCCCCGCTTTGAAACTAAACCAGAGCAAAGTGTGTTTCACTTTGTGAAAGAAGAAGGACTGTGAATTACCTCACAGCTGCAAGCTAAGTATCTCAGAACTGATAAGGGACTTGTATAAATTACCAGTTTGTTTGGAGAGGAGTGCTCTTTGCTATACCAAAAGAGGGCTTAGTTTAAGTGAATTTTCATTATAAAGAACATTGTTTTGAATTTTCAAACGTGTGTGTCTGAAATTTGTACCTGTGAAATAAACCCTAGAATTAAAGCTAATTGAAGAAAATATTTTAAAAAAAGAAAGAAAGAACAGAGAGCACCCAGGACTCCCTCAACAACTAAATTCCATCTCAGATCTGCAGGAAGGGCCCCTCCATCAATTCCCTCTGCACCACGAGTGCAGCACCGTTTCACACGCAGGGGACCACATCGGGGTACAGAGTGAGCCCTCACCTGGGAGGCAAAGGACCACACAGGACTTCGCAGCAGTTCTTCACAAGGTTACCATGGCTGTAGGGATTCTGCACACGGTTCTTCCCTGTCCAGGAGCCTTTAATCTGAAAGAACAAGCAGAGCAGCCTCCAAAAATCCAGAACCAATGTTAGCATTGATCTACACGATGATGATGATGTTACACCCAGATCCCGAATGGAAAACGAATCTTTCAAGTTACTCTGGCTTCTTCCATCTGATCTCTCCTGGAACTCTTGGCACCTGCTGTTTTTCTAATTACTTTGCCCTAATAGAGATGCCTTCCACATCCACAGAAGAGTTTTGCTCCCCCAGAGTCTGATACGTCAGTCAAAGGCTCCTGAAAAGAAACAACTGCCCAGTTGGATAGGCAGACTCTCTTCCGCCTAAGCCCTAAGGATTCGAGAAAGCTCTCTTCCTGCTGGAATGAACGGTGGGAGGGCAGAAACACTGCAAATTGCAGCAAAGGGACAGAAGGTGGAAAGGCATTTAGTCTTCACTCTGATAAGCGAAGATTTCTTTTTTTAAAAAAAATTGACATGTTTTGAAGAAAGCTTAGTGTGTTCTTTGGAAGGAAATCCAGGGGCTCCAATCCGTTCAAGGGAGAATGGATAGTCTTTCAAGAAACTTAGTCACGCCTGTCCTGGAGTAAGGCCAGCCTTTTATGAGAATAGCACTAACCAATGTTTCCGAAAAAGAACATTCTCACATAGATTACAAATCTCTCTGTGTGTGTGTTTGTGAAAGAGAGAGAAGGGGGGAGAGGGAAAAAGGGGAGAGGGAGAAAAGGGGAGAGGGGGGGAAAGAGAGGAAGAGAGAGAAGGAAAGAGGAAAAAAGAGAAGGGGAGAAGGGGGAGAAAGAGAGAGAGAGAAGGGGAGAGGAAAAATGGGAGAGAAGGAAGAGGGGGGAGAGAGAGGAAAAAAGGGGAGGGGGGAAGGAGAGAAAGGGGAGAGAGACTTTACAGGAAGTGATGTGCCTTTGGAAGCAGCAGTGAGTTGCTGGCCCCGGTTCGGACCACTTCTTAGAACCGGTAGCAGCAGTGGGCCGCTCCACCCACCCACCCAGGCCACATGTGCGCATGCACAGAAGCACTGCACACGGTTGCGAGCGCAGGGGCGAACCAGTACTTACATCTTCATTCGTTGTCTGGTTCAAGGCTACCAGGAACGTGTGGAATCCGGTTAGGCCCACCACAGACCAAAGAGTGAAAAAGCAGATCAATACCTCCAGAGCCGTGGGAAGCTCAGTTAAGGAATACAAACCCCTTACAGCAGTGTTTCCCAACCTTGGCAATTTGAGGATATCTGGACTTCAACTCCCAGAATTCCCCAGCCAGCATTCGCTGGCTGGGGAATTCTGGGAGTTGAAGTCCAAATATCTTCAAGTTGCCAAGGTTGGGAAACACTGCTTTACAGAAGCATTAACTTCTCCCAATGCTATCCTACCCCATTTTTACACACGCACACACACACAAACACACACACGAGAACAGGGCAGAATGACTTCTCTCCTATTTCTGTCCAGCCAAGTTAAAAACAACGACCAATCAATCAGCAGAAAAAGATATGTCCCTGGAGTTTCTTTCAACGTACTCAAAAAGCCAATCTTCAGGGATTCTGCATGAAAGGAAAAGACAATGTATTTAATCTGCAATTATTAACTACACCAAGAGCGAAGGGGGTTTTTTTTCCCCCAGCCCCCCACCCCCCTTTCCTTCCTTCCTAAGATGCCCGTCCAAAGCTTTGGTCCAATGACTACAAACCCTACTCACTCAGGGCGACGTAGACAATGTTGAAAGAGAAGATGTAGATGGTGAGGAGTGACAAGGAAAGGATGAAGAGGTAGAAATAACGGTAGTTCCTCTTCCCCACACAGTTTCCTACCCAGGGACAATGATGATCGAAACGCTCTGTGGGGAGGGGGAAAAAACACCAGATAAGCTTGCTGTCTTGTTCTTCAATGCCGTCCCAGGAATTTCATCCGGCGTGTTGTAAAGTTTCGCTCTCATACCAAGCCTACGCTTGCAATCTTTCTGGCTAACTATGGAATGGATTCATGTCCTCGTTTCTGAGGTGGGAGGATTGACAAGTGGGCAACTTCTGCCTTCAAAACCCGCTTTGTTTTAAGAAGCGCACCTCGCAGGATAGTGTGAAATATCCAGCAACTTACAGGAAAGGGGCTTGCCATATTTTAAGGTGTATTTTGAAGGAAACCCACATTGGACTCTTTGGGGAATTCAGAGGGAACAAGGAGCAGTGTGGAGACAAGATCTATCTTATCTGAACCTGAAAACAGTAGCAAAACAGAAGCTCTGATGCTCTTGCTTTCGGGTATGCTTGTTTATTTGTTTATTTGTTTTGTTTCTTTCTTTCTTTCTTTCTTTCTTTCTTTCTTTGTTTATTTATTAGATTTGTATGCCGCCCCTTTCCATAGACTCATCCTCTTATTACAGGGAAGTTGCCAATCGTCGCAGATGTAGACTTGTGTGTGGTGGCTTGCGTGGCATCAAAATTACTAACCCCCAAACTCCTGCTTTCGTTTCACTGAAAGTCTAGAATTTACACTTAAAGAGAGGTTTGAAGACTGGCTGTAGACATCCTGCAACCGGAAGGTGGAGTTGCCAGGTCTTCAATTTCGTTTTCCCTTCAATCAGTAGCAAAGGAAACGCTTTACTGCCTCGGAATGTCGAAATATTGCAGAGCAGCTCATGAGCCATCTGGAGAAGGTAAGCTAGGTGCATTGTCTCAGCCCTGAATAGAGCCCTGAAGGGATTGGAGCCTCTGTCACTTACCTACACAGTTGTCGCAAATACTGCAATGTGAGGCCCGGGGTGGCCGGAAGATCTTGCAGGTGTAACAATACTTCAGCTTCACGATCTGGTTATTGATCTGGAAGTTCTTAATGCGCGGAGGTGGCCGCTGACCCGGAGGCACCGTTCCATTGGTTGCCTCTGAAATGAAAGCATACCGTTCACTGCCTGACCGTTGCCCATCTCACCCAGCGAAATGGGGGGGGGGGGGGGGGGGGGGGAGAGAAGTAGTCTACATCCTCTGGCTTGCTGGTTTCACTGATCGCCTCCCCACGTACCTATTTCCATTTCAATGAAAGCTGCCTCATCAGGTAGGGCCCGTGGAATGACCCCGGGGTCACTGAAGCTTGTCCGCAACAGGGTTGCCATTGAAAACAAAAAGAGAATGACGGCAAAGACGGGGATAGCTGGGGAGAGGTGGATAGCAAGATACCGGCACCTGGAATAGGAAAGAATTCAGGTCACTGAAATAACATGCAGAGATGGGTCAGTTCCTGTGGCTCCTAAGACTGTGAGTTTTTTAAGAAACAAGGTTCAAAAAGGGCTCCAGACAAGAGTTTAAAAACTGTGGATTTCTACCCTTTCACTAGAGGACATAGAAGGGACTTGGTTGAAACAGTTTGTATTTCAAGAACTTCTTCTCTAAAAACAATACTCATCAATCCAACAATCTGTAGAGTTTCTCAGCTGTCCAGATCATGGTTGTCCTAGAGGTGCTTTTTCAGGAGGTAACTGGACTTTGGTTTTTTCCTTTTGAAGATATTTTGCTTGTCATCTAAAAGGATGCAGATTATCAGCTATCTGCAAGGAATATAAATCCTTCCATCCCCCATTACCCTGTCAGAGCTGAAGAAGTTTCTTGGATGAGAAGCAAAATGTCTTCAAACAAAAAACAAGAAAGTACAGTCGCGGCCCGAAAAAGCACCTTTGGGGCAATCATGACCTAGATCTCTACAGACTTTAGCTATATAATTTGGGATGGGTGCCCTTCAAATGGTGTGGGAGGGTAGGGATGGATATAATAATAATAATAATAATAATAATAATAATAATAATAATAATAATAATAATAATAATTTATTACATTTGTATGCCGCCCCTCTCCGAAGACTCGGGGCAGAGGAAAAACACCTGCAGACTACAGGAACCAAGAGCAACAATCAGGTGACTCTGAGGACACAGCTAAACCTCCAAGTGCTTCAATGATGCTCTGAAATAGGGGTCTGCAACCTTAAACACTCAAAGAGCCATTTGGACCTGTTTCTCAAATGAAAAAAAGCACTGGGAGCCACAAAACCTGGGTGGACTCAACATCACTCACTTCCACCAGTCACAGGAGCCCTTAGCCATACCTACTCAGCCAATCATTGAGGCAGAACCATTGTTAAAAAGCACCGGAAACCATAGTTCCCTCTAAGCTGAGCAGTGAGCAATCGCTCACTTAAAAATCATCATCAACTCAGAGTTTTCCAAACCTGCCCAGAAGCCGAGAGGGAAGGAGAGAGAGGGAAAGAGAGAGAGAGGAAGAGAGGAAGAGAGAGAAACAGATAGAAAAAAGAGAGGAAGTAAAAGAGAAAGAAAAAGAATGGGAGTAAGGAAGAGAGAAAGAAAATCAAAATCTAGTTTGAAACTAGCTCAACTATTTAAGTGGCATTTTGATATTGATAGAGTTGCCCTATTATGAGCTCACTGTTATAGACACACAGGACAGTATTTTATTTTGAAATTCTCTGAGGCAAAACAGGGTGGGTTTTTTATTTGTTTGTTTGTTTGTTTGTTTGTTTGTTTATTATTTCTGTGCCGCCCAGTCCCAAATGGACTGCCGCTCAGACACTATACTTTTCCGCCCCCCCCCCCCCCAAAAAAAATTAGAGGGAACACTGCCGGGAACCACAAAACCCTTTTGATATCTGTCTCTTTTTGCCTCCCCCACTCTCTGATTCTCTCTCTGTCTCTTCCCGCTTCTCCATCCCCTGCCATCACCTTTACCTTTTCAGGCTAGGCAAGGAGTGATTGGGAGGGGGGACAAGGGGGGGGCAGTCAATGCCGGGATCACCCGGCAAAGAGCCACAGCAGAAGGCCCAAAGAGCTGCATGTGGCTCCAGAATCACAGATTGCAATCAGCTGCTCTAAAAGGATGCAAATGGCCAGCGGTCTGCAAGGAATATCAATCCTTCCATTTCCTCAACTATCCTAGCAGAGCGGAAGCAGCTTCTTGGATGAGAAGCGAAACGTCTTCAAAAGCAAAAATAAGAAAGTTCAGTTGCCTTCTGAAAAAAGCATCTTTGGGATGTCAATCCCACATTTGCTGAAAGCTTGTGGAAACATCTCAGCAGCTTCCAGTGCAAGCTTAGAACCAAATCACATTTGTAAGGACCAGCACTGGTTTCTGGCTTGCTCCTCCTGTGTCATTTATTGACACTCTTAGATTGGCACTTGTTTTTAGGAGTTGGTTTCAATCATGTGCCTCTTTTGCAAATAACTTTAAAAAAAAAAGATGATTGAGGAAAAGCTTTAACAGAAATTGTGCTCATCTAGGGAGTTGATCTCATATTTCAGCCAAAACAATCAGACATACATAATGAGTTAAAATGTCCGGCACTTTAAATATTGAGAGCGGAGAAGAAAAATGAGAGCCAGAATTGCTGGCTTGTGGGTTAGTTTATGTACTACTAAAACCTTCATGGCTCTAACCTTTAACTGGGTGAAACAATGCATGACGGGGCAAAAGATTTTCAACCATGTGTATCTCAAATGTATATTCACTGAAACAATGACAATGAGCAACAGCTTGTCTAGTTTTATATATTTTAACTGCACAATAGCCCAGTTTAGAGGGATCCCAAATAGATCATCCTTCTAATAATAATAATAATAATAATAATAATAATAATAATAATAATAATAATTATAATTTATTAGATTTGTATGCCGCCCCTTTCCGAAGACTCTATTTCTCCTATTTGGGGTATTCTGTCCTAAAGACATATATGACACAATAACAAATGCCTGCACTGCAAGGAACATATACATTTTTATATCAAACTGGCAGCCCTGCCCCTTGGAGAAAAAGCACACCGCCAAGAATAGTGTTTCATGCCAACATTTTTAATCTGATCTAAAAGGGCAGGCAGGAAGTACGGGTATATTGGAATGTAAACAGCATTTAAACATTCATGGAAATCAGTTCACATGACTTAGATAAACCTATTCACAACACAATCACTTTGATTTAACATTTTTTTAAAAAAACTGAACCAGCTCCAAAAGTCAAAAATATTGCTAGATTAAAAGATCCCACAGCTCAAATAATTGCCTAAATCAGGGGTAGGCAAAGTTGGCTCTTCTGTGACTTGTGGACTTCAACTCCCAGAATTCCTGAGGCAATCATGCTAGCTCAGGAATTCTGGGAGTTGAAGTCCACATGTCATAGAAGAGCCAACTTTGCCTACCCCTGGCCTAAATGAATCTCATGATTTCTTAAAACAATCCTCCTAGAGTTTGCAAGGTTCAAATGTGGAATTCTTTTTTTCTTTCAAAGTTCCATGTGAATCAGAAGCAAAGTGAGTGTTTTGTTTAGAAGTGACACCATCAGCCAATGAACCTTGCCTCACAGGCTAAACAGGCATAACAAAAATCAACATTAAGTTGCTATGTACTTTCACTCTGAACTTATACAATAGTCCTCCATCATACCCTTCACCATGTCCTTTCTCACCCCGTTCTCATTTCCGCTTGAAGAGGAGAATGCCAGGATCTTATTGAAACGTTAACAAAAACAAGCAAAACTATTTAAAAATTCAAAGTTCTCTTTATTTAGAAACACAACCCAAGCATCACAGGTGGTTAGAACATCATGGCCTTTATCTGACTAATTCCTTCTTGCAAACCTGATGATGAGAGAAGAGGTTGAAGTTTCACATTGATCTAATAATATGAAGTTTTTCAACTTTCATTTTCATATAAATTGATGTGATTGAGTCAACCTTTCTAAAAGTTGACATACAGTACAGGCATCTTCTCTGTTGTCTTTTAATGCTTAAGGCACGTCTTCCTAATTTTAAAACATAACCTTTCACATATCGGGTACATCTATTTATTTCTATTATTTTGCATCATCAATCAAGCAGCTACATATAAAGTGCTGGACTAGACCTCTGATTACTATACTTTCCCCTTTGTATTATTGCTGATTCGTGCCAAAGTGCAGACGGGGTAATATTTATCCTAGATTTCTCAGTGAACGATAATTAAATATTTATATTCCATAAATATAACTTATGGAACACTTCTACACACTCACTTTTTTGTCACATTCTATAACCTGTGAACAGCTTACTAGCCAATACTATGACAGTTTTGTTATTTGCATGCTTTACATGTGGTAGGAGAACAGTTTCTAAAGATATAACTCCACGAAAATACCAGTATGGTTTAGGGACTAATATCAGAAAAGTAGTAGACAGACTCAGGCTTTATGCATAATGCCACACTTCTCAAATCTGGTCATCTGAAGGTTGCTAGGCAGGAACAGCTCCTTTTGTCTAGTCCACTTTCTATGATTTTGCAAGAATAAAAGGAATGACAAGAATAGAAACATAGAAACATAGAAGTCTGACAGCAGAAAAAGACCTCATGGTCCATCTGGTCTGCCCTTATACTATTTTCTGTATTTTATCTTAGGATGGATCTATGTTTATCCCAGGCATGTTTAAATTCAGTTACTGTGGATTTATCTACCACGTCTGCTGGAAGTTTGTTCCAAGGATCTACTACTCTTTCAGTAAAATAATATTTTCTCATGTTGCTTTTGATCTTTCCCCCAACTGACTTCATATTGTGTCCCCTTGTTCTTGTGTTCACTTTCCTATTAAAAACACTTCCCCCCTGGACCTTATTTAACCCTTTAATATATTTAAATGTTTCGATCATGTCCCCCCTTTTCCTTCTGTCCTCCAGACTATACAGATTGAGTTCATTAAGTCTTTCCTGATACGTTTTATGCTTAAGACCATTCTTGTAGCCCGTCTTTGGACCCGTTCAATTTTGTCAATATCTTTTTGTAGGTGAGGTCTCCAGAACTGAACACAGTATTCCAAATGGGGTCTCACCAGCGCTCTATACAGCGGGATCACAATCTCCCTCTTCCTGCTTGTTATACCTCTAGCTATGCAGCCAAGCATCCTACTTGCTTTCCCTACCGCCTGACTGCACTGTTCACCCATTTTGAGGCTGTCAGAAATCACTACCCCTAAATCCTTTTCTTCTGAAGTATTTGCTAACACAGAATCATGTGTCATCTTGAGCTCCTTGGAGAAAAATCAGCATAGCTTATTCAGAGCGGACGAACGGTTTCTGAAATCTTCTACAAGGCAGAATTCTCTCTGCTTTCCAGTTAACTTTGTTTAATTAATACAACAGTATTTGTTTTATTAAGATATCCCTTCTCCTCCTAGGGCTCTTTGACAACTCAAAAGATAAAAGCATATCAACTTATCATAAAAGGCAAATAGTAAAATCAATAAATTTCAACTCATCAAATAGCACTTAAGCTACAGCACACTTCTTCCATAAGTTGAGTGTTGCTTCCCAACCCAAAAGGCCCATAGAAAGCAGTTTTGGCTGCTTTTCAAAATGGAAACAAGAACAGCATATCCTCCATTCTTCAGTACGAATTTCAAAGTGAAGGAGCTACAATGAGAAAGCCTGGTTCCCTCCGTCCTCCGTCCTCCCCCCATAACATTAATTTGCCCTCGTGATCCTCCCTTGCCCTTAACATCTTATCTTGGGAACTGGGTAGGCATACTCTACTTTGGATCAGATGCTACCCAAAATAGCAGCAAACTGAGCTATATGGGGCTTTGGTAAGTGATCATCAAGCACCCTGAGAGCTGTACCCAAGAGTCTTCTGATAACGCATGCACCTCCCACAAAATTGGTGTTGACAAGTTAGTAAGCATACAATTAAAAGGTTTCCAAATTGCCTTCAAGGACAGTTCCATAAAGAGTAAATTGCAATAATTCAAGCGCAAGATGACAAGGCCGTGAGTTACTAATCTCCTGATCCAAAGGAGGCCACAACTCATGCATCATCCGTTCCTGAATATGACCTTCCTGGCTGTAATTCCCAGCTTTGATCCAAGCAGGAGTCTTCAAAAGGACCCCCAGATCTTTTGCGACAAAGTCATTCCATCTCAGGGTTAAACAAGGAAGAAACTCTGAGCAAAGACCACACCTGGAATACTGTAACCAATTTTGGTCACCATATTACTTTAAATGATGTTGAGATTTTCCAAGAAGTTCAGAGAAGAGCAGCTAAGGTGATCAAAGGACTGGAGACTAAATCATATGAAGAACTACTGCAGGTTTTGGATCTGGCTAGTCTAAAGAAAAGAAGAATTAGGGGTAACATGATATTACAGTATTTGAGAGGCTGTCACAAAGAAGAGAGGGTCAAATTTATTTATTATTTATTTATTGGATTTGTATGCCGCGCCTCTCCGTGGACTCGGGGCGGCTAACAACAGTGATAAAAACAATATGTAGCAATCCAATAATAAAACAACTAAAAACCCTTATTATAAAAACCAGACATACATACTGACATACCATGCATAAACTGTAGAGGCCCAGGGGGAAAGAAAATCTCAGTTCCCCCATACCTGACGGCAGAGGTGGGTTTTAAGGAGCTTACGAATGGCGAGGAGGGTGGGGGCAATTCTGATCTCTGGAGGGAGTTGGTTCCAGAGGACCGGGGCCGCCACAGAGAAGGCTCTTCCCCTGGGTCCCGCCAAGCGACATTGTTTAGTTTATTCTCCAAAGCACTAGAGGACAGAACAGGAAATAATGCCTGGAAACTAACCAAAGAGAAAAGCAACCTGAAATTGAGGAAAAACTTCATAACAGTGAGGATAACTAACCAGCAGAATAGCTTGCCTTCAGAAATTGCTGGAGATGTTTAAGAAGAGAGTGGAAAGTCCTTGTCTCAGATGCTATAGGTCCTCCTGCTTAAGCAGGGGGTTGGACTAGAAGACCTCCAAGGTCCCTTCCAGCTCTGTTGTTGTTCATGAAGTCATGACCATGGACAATGTTCCTCCAGGTCTTTCTGTCCTTTACCATCCCCCAGAGTCCATTTAAGCTCACGCCAACTGCTTCAGTGAACCCATCCAGCCACCCCATTCTCTGCTGCCCCCAATCTTTCCTAGTATTAGGCTCTTCTCCAGTGAGTCCTTCCTTCTCATTAGGTGGCCAAGGTATTTGAGTTTCACCTTCAGGATCTGGCCTTCTAAAGAGTAGTCAGGGTTGATCTCCTCTAGGACTGACCAGTTTGATTGCCTTGCAGTCCGAGAGACTCGCAGGAGACTTCTCCAGCACCATAGTTCAAAGGCTTCAATTCTTTGGCGCTCAGCCTTTCTTATGGTCCAACTTTCACAGCTATACATCGCAACCAAGAAAACCATAACCTTGACTTCCAGCTCTATTCTATTCTAAATTCTAAGTTATTGAGAAAAATTAAAGTAAGGGGCCAAATGCCATTTAATTTTCAAGGATGTGAAGCAGACTCAAACCAGTCTCCCCCACCCCTCTCGCCGACAAATGCTTGAATGCTCATCAAAGTAAGTTGAAAGACAAGGGTGTCAACATATAATTGTTTGTGTGGCAAGGCTGATCCATCACTCTATTATCTTCATGAACGCAATGGTCATAAACCCTTAAGGAGCTCATTATAAATGGAGGTAGCCAAGATTGGTAAGAGTGATGTAGTGTCACTAGAGGAGATGAAGGCAGACAATGCCAGAATCGAGATATATAAGATTGGCCTTGGATATACACACAAAGCACCCAGAGGACCATAAAGATGCCATGCTTCCATAAGTCCTCTTCATGTTCAACAAGCTGTCTTAATACAGAATGCCAAGAGATCCGGCAGCAAAGTCTGTATCTACATCAGTGTCTAAAATGAACAAATCAAATATGATTGGTCCAAAGCAACAGGTGAAAATAGACATGGCCAGAATAAATACTAGAAGTAAATCATCCTTTAAAAGCACGTAGACTTAAAAACAAAATTCTTTTGGTAGAACTCTTAAACAACTGCACCAAAACGGAGTCTGTGGGAGAAGATACTATCGAAAAGACCTGTTTCTACTAACCACAACTGCAGCTGTGGATTTCAGATATGCTTTGACGGAAAATATGAGAAAAGGTAGTTTTTAGGCACTGTAGCTCCAAAGAGCGAAGATGCGGGGGATGGTGTCATACAAGCAGTTTTCTCTGATTTCCACATCATTCATAACATATTTAGTTCCAAAGAAGTAATCACGAGCCAATGAAGACAGCAGTTTACCAGTATAACAGAACTAGAATTCCCCTTAGCCTGCAAAAAAACATGCCTATTTTAGTGCATTTAGTTTAGTGCATAATATGCATTAAACCATATCTTTTTTCAGAAATGAGTCTGACCAACTGACCAAGTTATGAATCTAAGAAGTGAGGGAAGTGCATAAATTTCAGATATTCACATTAGCATAATGGCCTCACAACTAAGCCATTCCAAAAAGGTTCCCACAAATTATGCTACAAACATCATTGGTAGAAGACATCTTTTTATTATGCCATTTCCCTAAGTTCATACTGTTAGCTATTCCTATCAGAATATTCTCCCCCAAAGTGAACCATATTTTGGGAAAGGGGGCATTCTGGTCAGTAACAAATCCTCCCCAATCCACAATAGAAATCACATCTCTCTAGCAAGGCAAATGCATCCAATCTCCACTATTAAATAATCTTTGAAACCTGGCACAGTGTTCTATACTAGGAAAGGATCCATGAATTTTCTTCACTTTTTACAAGGGATTAATTACTGTATTAAATTACTTCATTTCTCTCTTTCAAATAAGAAACCACAAGAATGAAAGCACCTTTCAAAACAGAGGAAATTCTTGACATCATTTAGCAAAACCTTTCTTTTAATAAATAAATGAATGAATAATAGAGATTGTTAGTATATTCTGCTCGGGCCAACTTCTTTTTGAAGAATGTGCTGGTGTGGGAAGAAAAAAAAGAGAGACAACTTTGTCGCTTTTACCCAAAGCGATCAAGACTAAAAAAAAAAGCATATCCACCTTCACAAGAAGCCAAATGCGCTATAGCATGCTAGAGCAGGGGTGTCAAACATGATACGTCACGTGATACATCAAGTGATACATCATGTGACATATCAGGACCTTTTCCCTATAGCTGGCTGGAGAATTCTTGAAGTCCACAAGTCTTAAAGTTGACAAGTTGGAAGACCTCTGCTCTATGGGGGGGGAAATGTGATTGAATTTAGATGTTGTCCTTCGGATACCACAAAGCCTCCTCCAAGAAGGTAACAAGGAAAACGTGTTGTGAAGAGCATGCGCAGCATCCCAGACAATATTAGGGACCTTGCTCAAGCATCACTTAGATCAGTGTTTCCCAACCTTAGCAACTTGAAGGTATCTGGACTTCAACTCCCAGAATTCCCCAGCCAGCATTCGCTGGCTGGGGAATTCTGGGAGTTGAAGTCCAAATGTCTTCAAGTTGCCAAGGTTGGGAAACACTGACTTAGATCTATAAGAATGTGGGATGTTAATGAATTCCAGTCTTGTGAATAAAACATGCAACCAAGTAGGCCAATCATGATGAACTTACTCAAAAGCAAAGAAGAGAGCACAGGTCCCCACGATGAGGAAGAGTGTCAAATAGAAGATGCCTTTCTGACGGGCCATCATAATGCGCCCGTCGCAACAGAACGTATTCCTTCCTGGCAGCTTCTCCCATTTCCGCGTCACTTTCTTTCTTGCTATCAACACAGACATGGCTGCACCTTCACCGAAGGTGGGGTAACTCAATAATGGCCTGTCTCCACTCCGGCCACTTGGAAGCACACACCATCCTCAGCAATCGAGCCTCAGCCCCTGGAAAGGAAAAGCAATAAGGGAAGGTCAACACAATTCCTCAGGAGGCACTTAAGATTAAGAAATTGGTCCAAGCTGTTATTACTGGAAGCAAATCCTTTCTGGCACACCCACATCCTACACTTAAGCTTTAGTCACCATACAATATCATTAAGCAAGACAAGTGTCTGACAAAGAAGGAAAGAATAGGTGCCGTGATTTTTGGTATGCAAGAAACCTGCTTGATCCAGTATTGGGTAATCAATCATCACGTCCTCCTTGCAAATGGGACTAGTTTGAAACAATTGAAACTCACTTAGATCTCAATGCATTCCTGACAAACCTTTTTTCTGATTCAGAGGATGAACAGAGCACGTGAGCAGCACAGTAGCAGTTTTATGTGAGGTTTGTTCTCTTCCTGATATGTCAGTCTGTGCTACAGGGAGTAAAGCCTAATCTAGTCAAAATAATGTTTCATCACTCACATTCCAATTGTAACCACAAAATGCTGCATGGATTTCCGGGCACTCATCACAAAGTTAACACCCTGCATCACACAGAGCATTCCAGGTTAGCACAAAGCCTTTGGACTAAGCCCAGACATTCACATGCTGCCCTTAGTACTTCACTCCAAAGTTACCCAATGACGGAACCCACCTGCTTCCCTACTGAATCCAGCTCCATAATGGTTAGTAATCAACTCCCCTCCTCTGTCTCTTCTTTCTGCCCCGCCTTTTCGCCTACTTGCTTTAAGCCACACAGACAATGAGAATAAAGCACTTACAAAAAACCCAAACCCTTCTTTTTTTCCCCAGCTTTGGTTTTGCAAAATCTCCACAGCCTACACCTTTCCGGCTCCCCAACCAGGATCCTGAACAAATAAAGGCGGGGATGGGCTTGAGGAAGAAGCCGTCAACAGACCCACTCAAATTCAGAACCGAAGCTCAAAATAACTGGGCTCTGCTCAAAAACAAGCACAAGAGAGCCACCTTTTTTTTAAGGCTCCTCTCAGCAACCCTTCAAGGAAAGGAGTTTTATTAACCCATGATAAAGAACATGGTGGGAGAAAAACTCTACCGGTTAAAATGAAAAAAGAAAAATAAATACAGACTCGATTTGTGTGTGTGTGTGTGTGTATACAGACATGCACACACAAATATATATGTGTGTACGTGTATACACACACAGGCATATATTATACACACACACATATACTTCTTTTTATTGTATTTTTATATTGCTGTAAGCAGCCCTGGGTCCCATTAGGATTGAGCAGCATAGAAGTCAAATGAATGAATAAATAATACCTATGTATGTATTCTTTAATTTTACTTTTTCATCTTAACCAGTGGAGTGAGAGAGTGAGTACAAACACACATACAGTTTTTTGTCTAATCCACCTTCTATGATTTCACAAGAATAAAAGGAATGGGAAGAATCACGGATCATCCTGAGCTGCTTGGTGGAAAACCAGCATAGCTTCTTCAGAGCTGAAGAACAGTTTCTGAAATTTCCCCAAAGGCAGGATTCAAGGATCTCTCTGCTCTATATCTATCTTTATTTTCCAACATCAGGAAGAGCGAGGAGGGGTTCTTTTGTTCGCTTGCTTTGGGGAAGGAAGGAAGGGTCTTGAAGCCACGCGCGTCCATCCACGCTGGCTTCTTCTCCCCTCCTCCCCGCAAAAGCAATGCCAGGCGTGGCAGAAACACGAGGGCCCCGCGTTCAGCCTCTTTTTTTCCTCCCGCTTCGTTCTCCCCCATTGAGGACCGACGTCTCCCTCCCCTCCAAGGCTGCCTCTTTATGCAGGATGCCCCCCACCCACCCCACAGCAGCCACGCGAGTCCCGCCCGGCCTCCCGCCCACGTTGCCACAAGCGTCCCCGACAGACAAAGGCAGGGCCCGTTTCCCTCCCCTCCTCGCCCCACAATCCAGCCAAGCCCATCCACTCACTGCGCGCCGCCACGATCCCGACAATCTCAAGCGCCCCCCCCCGCAACCCGGTGACAACCCAACCTCGACACGCGTCTTTGCATTCCCACGTGCACGGTGGAAACAGCGGTCCCACGTCCCCCGGGGACGGGGGCGGGAGTTGTCTGGCAAAGGGAGGCCTGTCGGGCGCCTCGCCCCACGTGCGGCCGGGCAGCCACACCCCCGGGCGGCCGAGCTAGCGAGGGGGTCCGCGAAGGGTCTCTGCACCGCACGGCCCACTCACCCACCCTTTGCAAGGCAGGACAGGGGAGCGTCACCTCGTCTCGGCTTCCTACCCCGACCGCCGCGGCTCTCACCTGCCGCTCGGCGTTGCCGGGGCCGAGACCGAGGCCGGCTCCGGCCGAGGCCTTCTTTTGCTTTCTGTCGCGGCGCGGTTCTGAGGGGAGCGGGGAGGGGTGAGAGGGAGTCGCTGCTTATTGGCTCAGCCGCGCCTCCGCGCCGCCTCCTGCCTCAGACGGGCGCTGCGATGGGTCCATCCGCCTGTCACTCACGCTGAAGTAAAAAGCACCGGGCGGAGCGGGGAGAGGAAAAGAGGGCGAGGTTGTTTTTCTTCGGCTGGCTGCCGTGCCGCTCGGTCGGAGGGGGGGTGGGCACCGAAGGAAGAAAGAGCCACCGCCCGACTCGGAGGATCTAGGAGGAGGCTCGTTCTAGAAACCGGGAGCAGGATGGTTAAAAACATAATAATAAAAAAAAGGTGGACTTCGTCCCCTCAGGCAGCGCCTGATGTTGCCTGGACCCACGAACCTGCCTTGGTCCCGAAGGCAGCCTTTTTATTGGTCGGGTGGCCTGTCATTTCAGAAGAGCGGCGGGGCGAGCCGTCTAGTGGGCGGGGCTAGCGAGCAAAGAGCTGGAACGATTTTTTCCCCCCTTGCGTCAACTAATCGAAACGGGTGGGCGGGGCCGACGTTGAATTCCTACGCTTCATTGGATCGGGTTGGCCGCGCCCCCCACGGTAGCACAGATTCCAAAGGGGGCGCGGCTTGCGGTAGCCCCGCCCACCTGGTTATTAACTTACCATGGACCTCGCCCTGCAATCGGGACAAGGCTGGTGCAGGGGTTGGCTCTTCTATGACCTGTGGACTTCAACTCCCAGAATTTCTGAGCCAATCATGCTAGCTCAGGAATTCTGGGAGCTGAAGTCCACATGTCATAGAAGAGCCAACTTTGCCTTACCCCCGGGCTGGTGCGACAGGGTGTTTATCAGAGTCCTTTCCCAACGCCTGGGAATCGCCGATTTGCATACGATTTAAATAATTAGCATACGTAAACAACCGTGGGGCGTAGCCGCAGAGAGTAAGAGCGGCCCCTGTACTGTAATTCCAAAGGGGGGAAAGGGCGGAACTGCTGCAAAAGTCTGGCTTCAAAGGCGGAACTGCCGGGTGCGCTTTACGGCTGAGAGGGCTCTTAACACGTGTTCCGTAGCCTGTTCGGAAAGGGAAGGTGGTTCCCCTGTTCGGCTGGGAGTGGGGGGATTTTCGGTGGCTTTGTCCCCACCATGGAAGCTGTCGGAGAGGAAGATCCCTCCGAGAGGGAGCTGATCCCGAGCGAGGAGGACGAGGCGGAAGAGGTGAGCTCTCCAAGAAAGGATCCCTCGGGATCCCTTGCGGGTTCGGTAGTCGATTCTCCGACACTCTTCCGATTCTGGAAAGTTTGGTTTTATGTAAATCATTTTCTGCGCGGGATCGTATAAGTAGCAAAGGATGTATTTGGCAGTTTGCTGCCTTTTTCTGCATTGAATGCACTTAAGTGCATTGAGAAAGACGCTGCCCCTGTAGCTTTTATTTTTATTTATTTATTTTTGTCAATCAAGTATAGGATAGTAGCTTATATAAACATAACAGAAAGTAATGATTAAAAAAAAGACAGTAGGACAGGGACGCTAGGCACAATGGTGTGCTTATGCACACCCCTAGCAGACCTCTTAGAAAAGGAGAAAGGTTGAAGGGACAAGAGGAAACTGAATATTATAAAGTTTGCGATCAAGGGCCATGATTGGTTGAACAGACGGTTAAGGAATATTTAAATAACTAAACATATTATAAAGAAGTAAATAGCTATAAATTTGTAAATAGTAGGAAATATAAGTATATGTTTCTTTGTAGGACATGATTTGTAAATGTTTTTCTCCAGAAACTTCTGATAAGAGTGAAGCGGTAGTAGGTCCTATATTTGTTGTGTGTCTGTCATTTTATTATATGTATGTTGGTGTCCTGTTCTGTTTTAATAATAAAAAATAAAATTTAAAAGAAAAGAAAAGGAGAGAGGTCGACTGTAGACAATCTAAGATTGAAGATTTTGGGGTTGGGGGGAGAAATAGTCAGGTAGTGAATTCTGGGCGTTGATCACTCTGTTGCTGAAGTGTATTGCTGAAATACATTTGTTCTATTGAAATACACTGGCTCTATTGAAACTCTAATGCTGAAATGCATGTGAAATACAATTAGTGCGCTTGAGTTAATTGGGAAAGGCTGTAGAGATTCTCGGTCATCCAGATTTATTTATTTATTTATTTTACTTAGTTATTGGATTTGTATGCCGCCCCTCTCCGTAGACTGGGGCGGCTAACAACAATAATAAAAAACAGCATGTAAATCCAATACTAAAACAACTAAAAAACCCTTATTTTAAAACCAATCCTACATACAAACAAACATACCATGCATAAAGGCCTAGGGGGAAAAGAGTATCTCAGTTCCCCCATGCCTGACAGCAGAGGTGGGTTTTAAGGAGCTTACGAAAGGCGAGGAAGGTGGGGGCAATTCTAATCTCCGGGGGGGAGTTGGTTCCAAAGGGCCGGGGCCGCCACAGAGAAGGCTCTTCCCCTGGGCCCTGCCAAACGTGTCCCAAAGGTGCTTTTTTTTTTTCCAGAAGGCAACTGGACTTTCTTGTCTTTTATTTTTCTTTTGAAGACGTTTCCCTTCTCATCCAATAAGCATCTTTAGCTCTGACAAGTATGATGGGGAATGGAAGGGTTGATATTCCTTGCAGTCACTGGTCATCTGCATCCTTTTAGAGCCCTAGTTCCCACTCCCCACAGGGGGGAAATTTTATTTTTAATGGGGGCAAATGGGAACCTTATTTAAACCTAGTTAATGGCCTTTTAGGCTTACTCCACATGAGTAGTTCACTTTTTGAATAATAAGAATTATATGTCATGGGGGGAGACCTCAGGATTTTAGAGATGTTTAGGTGGGGCATGGCCAAAAAAAGGTTGGGAAACATTGTTTTAGAGGGTCCTTGAAGCACTTGCAGATTGATTGATTGATTGATTGATTGATTGATTGATTGATTGATTGATTGATTGATTGGATTTGTATGCCGCCCCTCTCCGTAGACTGGGGCGGCTAACAACAATAATAAAAACAGCATGTAAATCCAATACTATAGCAGCTAAAAAACCCTTATTTTAAAACCAATCATACCTACAAGCAAACATACCATGCATAAATTGTAAAGGCCTAGGGGGAAAAGAGTATCTCAGTTCCCCCATGCCTGACAGCAGAGGTGGGTTTTAAGGAGCTTACGAAAGGCGAGGAGGGTGGGGGCAATTCTAATCTCTGGGGGGAGTTGGTTCCAGAGGGCCAGGGCCGCCACAGAGAAGGCTCTTCCCCTGGGCCCCGCCAAACGACATTGTTTAGTTGACGGGACCCGGAGAAGGACCACTCTGTGGGACCTAACTGGTCGCTGGGATTCGTGCAGCATGGTCACCTGAGCAGTGCAAATGGTTCCCATAATCCGCAATTTCTTCCTCTGGAAATCCTTTCCTACTTGCACACCATTCAAAGGGCGCTCATCCCAAATTGTATAGCTAAAAGTCTGGTGTTGTCAAGGAATGTAAATTCAGGGATAATTTTCCACAAATTAGGTTTCTTCCATCTGGATTTACGAGTTCTCGCTTATTACATATATCGACTGCAGCAAGGCTATTGTATGCACAAGAATGGAAGGACACTTTGATACACCATGGAAGAATGGTTGCAGAAGTTGGCTGAAATGGCAAAATTGACTATTTTGATTAATGAAAAGAACATAAGTACTTTTGTTTCCACGTGGAGACTGCTTCTAAACTTAGTGCTTGAAGTGGAGAAGAATGAAACTCTGGCTTTGGGTTTTACCAAGTAAATTGATAGATCTTTACAGAAATGGCTTGTTCAGATTATTATGAAACAGCAAAAAGTTGTGATTTGATGTTAATGCTTTTATTTTACTGCAACAAAGTCAGTGTTTCTTTTTTCTCATCTTTCCTCACTTCTCTCTCTTCCATTCTCTGCTTTTCCATTCACTTTTTGTTTTTGTATTTTACAATATTTTATAATGCAATAAAATGTTAATCTGATGAGTTCTTGCTCATTTGGGAATCTTTCGTTCCCCAGGTGGACGAGGAAGGGGCAACCAAGAAGCACCGGCAACTGGTAGATGCCCTCACCGCCTTGGTTGGTGGGAAGCGGTAAGAGAGAAAGTCCTTGGTGAGGGAGACTGAGAACAAGCCAACCTCAAAGGTTGCCATGCAATCCTTTCCCACTAACATGTTGGTTACTGTCATTCCTGCAGACGGCGGAAGGTTGAACGTACCGAGGCCAGCGCACAGATTTCAGAATTTGATGTGGGTGGTGGAGGTGAGATATTGCGGTTTTTTGGCTTCTCGCTGTTAAGTCCATACAACACCTTTTGATTACATACCATCATGTTCCAGGAAACACACAGTAATTTTTTTACTGTACAATAGTCTATAGGTAGTCCTCAACTTACAACCACAATTGAGCCCCAAAATTGATCAAGGGAATGGAGCATCTCCCTTATGAAACCAGGTTGCAACGCCTTGGTCCCTTCAACCTTGAAAGACGGCGTTTAAGGGGTGACTTGATCGAAGTGTATAAAATCATGCATGGGATAGAAAAGGTGGATAGAGAAAAATTCTAGGACAAGGGGGCACTCCCTAAAGCTCATAGGTAAGAAAGTGAGGACAAATCAAGGGAAATATTTCTTCACCCAGAGGGTCGTTGGTTTATGGAATTCCTTTATTATTATTATTATTATTATTATTATTATTATTATTATTATTTATTAGATTTGTATGCCGTAGACTCGGGGGCAGCTCATTTCCAGAAGAGGTTGTGACAGCTGTCAGCCTTGATAGCTTCGAGGCAGGATTAGACAGATTCATGGATGCCAAGTGTATTGGTGGTTATTGAAATGGATGTCCATGTGCCTCTATGTTGGTTGAGGCAGGCAGGGTTCCCTTGGGTACCATTTGTTGAGGGTCAAGGGAAAGGGAGGGTCTTGCCTTCTCTTTCTGCTCAAGATCCCCATGTACAATTGGTGGGCCACTGTGTGACACAGAATGCTGGACTCGGTGGGCTTTGGCCTGATTCAGCATGGCTCTTCTCATGTTCTTATGTTCTGTTTCTAAGGGAGACATTTGTCAAGGGAGTTTTGCCCCATCTTACCACCTACCTTGTCACCATTGCTTAGCGAATCACTGCAGTTTAAATAGAATAAAATAGAATTCATTATTGTCCAGATATGATTGGACACACAAGGAATTTATCTTGGTACATATGCTCTCAGTGTACATAAAAGAAAAGATGCCTTTGTCAAGAATCATGCTTAACAATAGTCTGGGTACAAATAAGCAATCAAATCATTTTAGGAACCAGTCAATATAAATCGTAAGGATACAAGTAAAAAAGTTACAGTCATACAGTCATTAGTGGGAGGTGATGGGAACGATGAGAAGAGTAATAGTAGCGCAGACTTAGGAAATAGTTTGAAAGAGTTGATGGAATTATTTGTTTAGCAGAGTGATGGTGTTTGGGAAAAAACTGTCCTTGTGTCTAGTTGTCTTGGTGTGCAGTGCTCTATAGCGTGGTTTTGAGGATGTGAGGGATGTGTAGATGTTTTCACAGCCCTCTTTTTGACTCGTGCAGTATGCAGATCCTCAATGGAAGGCAGGTTGCCAGCAATTGTTCTTTCTGCAGTTCTGCGTTAGTAACCCAATTGTTGAGTGAATTTCCCCCATTGACTTGGCTTGTCAGAAGGTGGCAAAAAGTGATCCGACACAGCAACCGGTCATACATATGAGTCAGTTGCCAAGCGTCCGAATTTTGATCACACGATCCCAGGGATGCTTTCAAGGCCGTAACTGTGAAAATTGTGCATAGAATAACAATGTGAACTTCAACATTCCCACGTCAGAAATATCGTGTCCTTTTGCAGGTGCCAATGAGAAAGTCCAGCTCTCGGAGCTTCTCCAGCCGGTTTCTGCTGTGCCGGCTCTGCGCCCCGTTCAGAAACAGCTGAAAAAAGCCCAGCAGCAAAAACCGACTGAAATACCACTTAGTAAGGAAGAAACTCAACGGGTAAGTTCAGAAGGAAGTACAGTGGTATCTCATGATACGAACCCCTCGCCATACGAACAACCCGAGATACGAACCCGGGGTTCGGAAATTTTTTGCCTCTTCTTACGAACTTTTTCCATCTTACGAACCCGCCCCTGCCGCCAAGAAGCCCCGCCACCCGGCTGCGGGGCTTCTCAGCAGCCTCCCGAACCCGAACTTTTGCCGAACTTCTGGGTTCGGCGTTCGGGAGATCGCCGAGAAGCCCCCCCGGCTGTTTCAAAAGACGACAGCCGGGCGGCGGGGCTTCTCGGCGGCCTCCCAAACGCTGAACCCGGAAGTTCGGCAAAAGTTCGGGTTCGGGAGGCCAGTGAGAAGCCCCGCCGCCCGGCTGTCGCTTTTTGAAACAGTCGGGAGGCTTCTTGGCATCCTCCTGAACCCGAACGCCAAACCCGAACTTCTGGGTTCGGCGTTCGGGAGGCCGCCGAGAAGCCCCTCGGCTGTTTCAAAAGGTGACAGCCGGGCGGCGGGGCTTCTCGGCGGCCACCCGAAGCCGAACTTTTGCCGAACTTCCGGGTTCGGCATTGGGAGAACACTGAGAAGCGCCCGGCTGTTTTAAAAGGTGACAGCCGGGCGGCGGTGTTTTTTTGCGTTTTTTTTTTTTCGTTGCGCGCATTAATTCATTTTACATTGTTTCCTATGGGAAACAATGTTTCGTCTTATGAACTTTTCCGCCTTACGAACCTCCCCCCGGGAAACAATTAGGTTCGTAAGACGAGGTATTACTGTATTAATTGCAGAATCTCCTATTGGTAGGAATTTGCATTCTACATGATGGCTTCATTCTTACGTTTGTGTAAGGAACTTCTAAAGAGTCGTGTTTTCCATGCTGTAGAAATTGTTAGCACATTTAAACAGATTCTAGCCTCTCTTGCTGTTCTCTAAAAAGCCTTTCTTTTAGATTAGCACCTGCACTGAATTGTGGCTGTACTTTCCATTGCACCATTTATTAATTTATCTTGTTTTTTTTTAAGTATAAAATTTTTATTGTTTTTTCCTCCATAAACTTTAATACAATGCCAAGTATCTTCTAATTCCAGTACAATAAAATCCAGTATTTTGCTAGTAGAAAAATTATTATTTTTTCTATAAATTCTTTATCTCTTATTGTAAAAAAAAAATTATCTAATCTTGTCCTCCAGCAATCATGATCATCATGTATTACCTCTCTTCATTAATGTTCCCTAAAATATATACTGACAAATCAACAATATTTCTAACATTCTAATTAGCTGGTAGGCCATAGTGCCTCCTTTTTCTCTTTACACATTTTACTTAAATCTAAAAACCTCTATCAAATCACAAACATTGAAGATACTAAAACAGAAAAAATAGAAGAAAAGAAAAGAAAAAAAATACAACCAATTTCATACATTTTTTTTCAGTGCACCAAAAATCAACTATTGTTCACTAATTCCATTTTTATAAATCTTTCAAAACCATCTCTGTTCTTATATGCCAGTTTTACTTATCGAATTTGACTTTATCTCGTATTTCAAGACATTCGTCTCCCTCGAACACTCTGGGCAGTGTACACATAGATTTAAAAAAACCCATGAAAATTGTGAATAAATATTATAAAATTAAAACCATGTATCATAATAATAATAGTAATAATAAAACTTAAAACAAGAATCAAATAATGAAAATTCTGGATTTTTTTAAAAAGGCAGTAAAATGCCTTTGGTCTGTAAAGTGCTACCAGAAATGAGCTTCTATAATTGGCCTTTGTGATGTTTCCTTAATGCAGTGTTTCCCAACCTTGGCAACTTGAAGGTATCTGGACTTCAACTCCCAGAATTCCCCAGCCAGCATTTGCTGGCTGGGGAATTCTGGGAGTTGAAGTCCAAATATCGTCAAGTTGCCAAGGTTGGGAAACACTGCCTTAATGGAATACTGTGGCCTATGGTTATCCGATTTGTCTGCAGGTCGTAAGGGAAGCAGCCTACGCTCAAACAGCCGAAGCGCTGAACAAATGGGATCCCGTCGTGAAGCAGAATCGACGGGCAGAGCAGCTGATCTTCCCGCTTCAGCAGGAGAGCGTGAGCATTGTGCCCATCGAGGAAAAAATATCGGGTTGGCAGGTCAGTGTTATTTGGAACCTATGGTCATTTCAGTTGGTCTGTTCTAGCTGCAGCAATGTGGTAATCCCCTAGATCAGTGGTTCTCAACCATTCTAATGCCGCGACCCCTTAATACAGTTCCTCGTGTTGTGGTGACCCCCAACCATAAGTCTAGCGCCAATTCTCCCAACAGAGCTTTAAGCTGATTGGCAGGAAGGTCGGAGGGATGCCCCCCACTGTAAATGCCTGATTGGTCGGTTGCAAAAAATATGTTCCAAGCCGCCAGAAGAGAAGCTTTAGTTTCTTTTTCTTTCTTTCTTTATATAATTTTATTGATTTTTTTAAATTTTTACAAAAGACAAAACATAAAGCATAAAATGTGCCATCACCAAAAAGAAAAAGAAAAATTCCCTTCACCAGGGAAGATTCAATTTTGTATCCTTCATTTGCTTCATCTCTGGGTTACATTGTTCATTCTTTATAAAGTGGTTGAATTTTATTTCTTACATTTGCATCGCTTACTGATGTTAATATATAATTTTTGACCTTCTCCCACCGCCTCATTGTTGCTGCTAATTTCTCTTCATTATAATTATGTAATCTAATTTCCATGATTTCATAGTGAATGTGGTCCTTAGTTTCTAACATTCAAGGGAAATTTGTCTTTTGCCCACGGTCAGGCGACCCCTGTGAAACGGTCGTTCGACCCCCAAAGGGGTCCCGATCCCCAGGTTGAGAACCACTGCCCTAGATGGTCCCCACCGTTCTGCAATCTGCCTTCAACAATAGCAGCCACCTTGTTGGTTTCTCTCAACCTGCCTCAAACCTAGCCAGAACTTATTGTGGTTTATGTCTACAGGCACGGACCCCCTTAGAGCATGAGATCTTCAGCCTTCTCCACAAAGCCCAGCAGCCGGTGAAGGATCCACTTTTGACCCCCCAGGAAAAAGTCTCACTGAAAGCCATGAGCCTGGAAGAGGTAAACCTTGACTGGGCTGATCCCATCCCGTTCTTCCCTTGGCCATCCTTGTCATGCTTGACTCCGCTGTGACTTAGCAGTACTTCAAGCAAGCTCTCCTTGGCTTCTTCCATTTATTCCAGGCTAAGCTGCGCAGAATGGAGCTCCAGAGAGCCCGGGCCTTGCAGTCCTACTACGAAGCAAAAGCCCGACGGGAAGGGAAAATTAAGAGTAAAAAGTAAGCAGCGTTGGAATGCCACAGGTGGGAAGGTATTGTAATGTAATGAAACAGGTGCTTCCCTTGAATGGGGCAGGTAGGATAGGATAAAATGGAATGGAATAGAACGGAATGGAACAGGGAATTAGATTAGAATAGAATAAGGAAATAGAATAGAATAGAATAGAAGAGGGAAGTGGAATGGAATGGAATAGAATAGAATAGAGAAACAGAACAGAAGAGAAGAGAATTAGAGTAGAATAGAACTGGAATAGAATAGAATTAGAGTAGAATAGAATAAGGAAATAGAATAAAATAAGGGAATAGAATAGAAAAAAAGAATAGAATAGAATTAGAGTAGAATAGAATAGAAACAGAATATTGTCACTTTGAATGTACACTAATTGGCATACATTAAAGTGAAATTTCATTGCATATAGCTCTCCAAAGGTCACAACTTCCAATGTACACTACATAATATAACAGAATAAATGAGTACAGATAAATAGAGAATTGTGCATATATCCACATGTATGCCACAGAAATGGCGGCAACTCTCGCTTCACAACTTGATTGCTCACCTCCCTGTCGCTTCTCTCCTCCCCACCCCAAGGTTCCACAAAATTCTTAGGAAGGGGAAGAGCCGGAAGGTCCTGCAGGACTTTGAGACACTGCGGAAATGCAACCCGGAAGCTGCCCTGGAACAGCTGGAGCAGATTGAGAAAGCACGGATCGAGGTCAGGCTGGTTGTCTTCGGAGTGAAGCTAATACCTATATTCTGCATGAGTCAAAAAGAGGGCAGTGAAAATATGCTGCTCAAAAAAACAAAGGGAACACTCAAAAAACACATCCTAGATCTGAATGGATGAAATATTCTCATTGAATACTTTGTTCTGTACAAAGTTGAATGTGCACAACAGCATGTGAAATTGATTGCCAATCAGTGTTGCTTCCTAAGTGGACAGTTTGATTTCACAGAAGCTTGATTGACTTGGAGTTATGTTGTGTTGTTTAAGTATTCCAAATTATTCTTCTCATCCTTCCTTTTACCTACATAACTTGCTCATAACTTTAACCATGTCGCTACAATCTTTACAATTATATTGTTTTATTTAGTTTCCTATTATGATTTTGATTGCTTATTTAGTATCTTGTGACTAACACTATGTGTTGTATCTTGATTGTTGTATTTTGATGTACTTTGAGAGCTTGTGCACCAAAGACAAATTCCTTGTGTGTCCAATCACACTTGGCCAATAAAGAATAAAAATGAAGGCTCTCTGCTTCAAGATAAACATATAGCATTCTTCTTTTGGGGGACATCAATGCTCTGTTGCGTTGACCGTTCTGTCTTTCTTTCTACAGGAGAGGATGAGCCTCAAACACCAGAATAAGGGCAGGTGGGCCAAGTCAACGGTCCTTATGGCAAAGTATGACCTCCAGGTGAGACAGCATCGGAGAAGGTTCCATTTGAACATCGTAAGATGTTAAGTTGTGGTGGCGCAGTGGTTACAATGCAATACTACAGGCTAATTTGGCTGACTGCTGACTGTCTCCAGTTTTGCACTTAGATTCTCAAGGTTGACTCAGCCTTCCATTCCTTCTGAGGTTGGTAAAATGAGGAGCCAGATTGCTGCGGGCAATATGCTGACTCTGTAAACCTCTTAAGGAGGGCTGCGAAGCACTGTGTAGCTGTGTATAAGTCTAAATGCTATTGCTATTGGTATACAATGGTACCTCTACTTAAGAACTTAATTCGTTCCGTGACCAGGTTCTTTAGTAGAAAAGTTTGTAAGTAGAAGCAATTTTTCCCATAGGAATCAATGTAAAAGCAAATAATGCGTGCAAACCCATTAGGAAAAAAATAAAAGCTCGGAATTTGGGTGGGAGGAGGAGGAGGAAGAAGAGGAGAAGGACAGTTGCTGCCGAAGGAAGAAGGTGAGGGGAGGGGAATCAAAAAAATTCAAAACTTTAAGTCTTAAAAAAAAAAGGGGGACACTGAGGTAGCAAGGAGGAGTATGCGCCTACCATACACCTGGCGCGAAGCTGCCTCCCATGCACTGCGCCAGAGAGAGAAACCCAGGGGGAATGGCAGGAAACTGGCCAGGCCTTTGTGCCACTCTCAAATTTCCTGGAAAATTTTTCCAGGCTCAGGTTCTTAAGTAGAAAATGGTTCTTAAGAAGAGGCAAAAAAAATCTTGAACACCTGGTTCTTATCTAGAAAAGTTCTTAAGCAGAGGCGTTCTTAGGTAGAGGTACCACTGTATAAGAGCCGTAGTAGCACAATGCAGTATTGCAAACTAATTCTGATGACTGCCAGGTGTTCGATTCTGACCTGCTCATTGGGGGCAATACCCTGACTCTGTAAATTGTTTAGAGAGGGCTGTAAAGCTCTATGAAGCGGTCTATAAGTCTATTGCTATATAAGAGCTGTAGTGGTGGCGTGGTTGGAATGCAGTTTTACAGGCTAAATCTGCCGACTGCCAGGAGTTCAATCCTGACCGGCTCAAGGTTGACTCAGCCTTCCATCCTTCCAAGATCAGTAAAATAAGGACCCAGATTATTGTGGGCAAGATGCTGACACTCTAAGCTATTTATTTATTTATTGTAAGAAAATATAATCTTTACTGGAGATAAATAGGGTAAAGGGATACATAAAGCAAAAGGACTATATGAATATTGGTACAAATGTATATAAATTTGGAGTATACAGTTATAAATCAAAATACATGCTTACATATATTTTAAAAAAGGCTAAAGAGAGAAAGAGAAGGAAAGAGAAGAAAAAAAATTAAAAATAAAAGAAGGAAGCTGTTTAGAGAGGGTTTTAAAGCCCCACGAAGCGATATATAAATCTTAAGTGCTATTGCTATTAAAGGTAGTCCCAGTATTTCTACATTCATCTCAGGAAAGAGGTGAAAATTCATTCTAAAGGAGAAAATTGTCTAAGAAAAAGTACCTATGCATACTGGTTCATTCATTAATGCCTGCTTTTTGCAGGAATTTCTGACTTCAGAGGTAGGAATACCAGATGCCAAAAGTAGCTACTCCTTAAGTTTTACTGTTTAACACCTCATCCCTAATAGATACCAGGCCAGAAATAGACTTTATAAATTACAAGTTTGGCCCAGGGTATCAGCTAGGATACATTTTTGGAATCCTGCACAACTTGTGTTTTGCTTCTTGTTCCTGATTTGGATTGGTAATCTCTCTCATACTCCGGTGTGTCTTATAGTCTGAAAAATATGATGCTTTTTGGCTGCTCTATGGTGATTTCTACCTTTTTATTCCCCAGGCTAGGCAAGCTATGCAGGAGCAGCTGGCTCAGAACAAAGAACTAACCAAGAAGGTGCGTCCTGCTTCCGAAAGTGAAGAGGAAGACGTAGGGGACAATCCTGAACCAGAGAAGGATCTTGTTCCAGACGACGTCAATGAGAGGCATATCGCCATGGCTTCCAGCAACCCATGGATGTTAGGGAAAAGTCCTGCAGAACCCAAGGAGAAGCCAACTCTTCCAACAGAAGACAGCGAAGAGAGTGAGGGAGAAGGAGAAGAACCACTCCTGGCCAACGAGAAGGACATGTCTCAAGGTTCTGACGGACAGTGGCAGAGCTTGAAATGTCACCCAGGCAGGGCTGAGCTTCAAGGTAAGCTTCCAATGTATGCAGAAAAGCTTTAATCGAATCTTAGGGCAGTGGTGGTGAACCTTTTTTTCCTCGGGTTAGGCGAAGGAGAAGTTTCCCAACTTCTAGTGGGCCCAGTAGGCTTGTGTTTTGCCCTCCCCAGGCCCCAAAGGCTTCCCTAGAGCCAGTTAAATATTTTTCCATGGTGTGTCTTAAGGGTTTGTTATATATAGTTCATATCTCCTACTCTGTGCTGTGTGCTAGTGTTTGGTGCAAAAAAACCCTACTCCCTGAAGCAAAAAAGCATGTTCCCTGGAGTCACAGGGAAATCGGCGGTTCAGGAAATATCGGGGAATGGGTTTTTTAAAAATGGAATAAATCAGGGGGGGGGGGAAGCTGTATTAAAATGTGTGGTCGGGCAGTAGGAAAAGCAAGTAGGATGCTTGGCTGCATAGCTAGAGGTATAACAAGCAGGAAGAGGGAGATTGTGATCCCCTTATATAAAGCGCTGGTGAGACCACATTTGGAATACTGTGTTCAGTTCTGGAGACCTCACCTACAAAAAGATATTGACAAAATTGAACGGGTCCAAAGATGGGCTACAAGAATGGTGGAAGGTCTTAAGCATCAGGAAAGACTTAATGAACTCAATCTGTATAGTCTGGAGGACAGAAGGAAAAAGGGGGACATGATCGAAACATTTAAATATGTTAAAGGGTTAAATAAGGTTCAGTGTTTTTAATAGGAAAGTGAACACAAGAACAAGGGGACACAATCTGAAATTAGTTGGGGGAAAGATCAAAAGCAACGTGAGAAAATATTATTTCACTGAAAGAGTAGTAGATCTTTGGAACAAACTTACAGCAGACGTGGTTGGTAAATCCACAGTAACTGAATTTAAACATGCCTGGGATAAACATAGATCCATTGTAAGATAAAATACAGGAAATAGTAAAAGGGCAGACTAGATGGACCATGAGGTCTTTTTCTGCCGTCAGTCTTCTATGTTTCTATGTTTCTAAAATATTTAAAAGTCAGGGAAAAATCATGTCAAAAAAATGGATCACACCGCCTGGCAGAGTCAAGCAAAAATGAGCATAACTGTGGCCACAACTTGCTTCCTCAGCTACCGATATTTCTCCATGGCTTAACCGTTTAGTATGACATCATCTACCGCCGTGCCTTAACTAGATAGCAACTTACAGGGAAATATCAAGGAATTTCAAAATGCTTTCCCCCTGGACACCCCGTTGTGTCGTCTGCAGCTCTTCTCTTCTGTCTCCCAAAGTCATTCCTTTATACCAGGGGTAGGCAAAGTTGGCTCTTCTATGACTGGTGGACTTCGACTCCCAGAATTCCTGAGCCAATCATGCTAGCTCAGGAATTCTGGGAATTGAAGTTCACATGTCTTCAAGGGGCGAGTACAAGTGGACTAGAGTGCCTTCCGTCCTCTGTCCTATTGCTCTCCTATATCTCCTATACCATTCTTCTTTTCCTATATTTCTTCTATTCTTTCATTGATATATTTTATTCCTATATCTTCTCTTCTTTCTTAGATATATCTTTCTAGGAGTGTATCCTCTATAATCTTCATTATATATATACTATATGTATACCCACTATAACCCTCATTGTGTAATGGACAAAATCAATCAATATTTATTTATTATTTATTTTTTGATTTGATTTGATTTGTATGCCGCCCCTCTCTGTAGACTTGGGGCGGCTAGCAACAATAATGGACAGCATATAACAAATCTAATGTTTAAAATAATTTAAAATGCTTATTTAAAAAACCAAACATACACACAAACATATCGTGCATAAATTGTATAGGCCTGGGGGAAAAGAATAGTTCAGTTCCCCCATGCCTGACGACAGAGGTGGGTTTTAAGGAGTTTACGAAAGGCAAGGAGGATGGGGCCAATTCTGATCTCTGGGGAGGAGCTGGTTCCAGAGGGTTGGGGCCACCACAAAGAAGGCTCTTCCCCTGAGTCCCACCAGACGACATTGTTTAGTCGACTGGACCTGGAGAAGGCCAACTCTGTGGGACCTAACCGGTCGCTGGGATAATAATAATAATAATGTCATAGAAGAGCCAGCTTTGCCTATCCCTGCTTCATACCATTATGAATCATGCCAGATGAATTCAAGCTAGACTAAATGGGGCAATTTGGGCTCATCAGGGGTGTTTTGTCATGCAGGCATAAGCGATTCTCATATTATCCTAGCTAGCGCGTGTGAACCTATACGACACAGAGTTTTGCTTTAGTCCACCCTGGTCAGTCTTTTCCTGTTGTGCAAACTATCTTGATTCCTCTGGTCCAGAATATGGCAATGGAGAGGTGCCATTGGAGGCCCCGCCGAGCCCCCCATCCGGGGGAGAGCAGCCCTTCCTGAGTGAGAAGCTGAAACGGATCCGCAATCTGGAGGATCTTGAAGAGGGACTGGATCCGGAAGATGTTCCGCGAGAAGAAGAGGCGGGGCAACCCAAAGAGACCCAGCCCTCCCAAGCGGTAGGCGCAGAGTCCCTGCCGCAGCCCCAGATCAGCAAGCCCAAGAAGAAATCAGCCAAGCAACAGGCCCTGATTGATCTCAAGGCGGTCCTCGCGGGGGCACCCTGTGCCACCCAGTGCCTGCTGGTGCCGGCTGCGGTGGAGCCAGAGGTGAGCATCAGTGGGGAAGGAGGGCAGGCCTGTTCAGGCAGAGCAGCGGGCTCAATCTCGATTTCTTTTATTTTTCAAAAAATAATCTTTATTGGTTTCTTGCATTAAAAAACACGCAAAGAAAGTATATAATTAGCCGGGGTGGCACAGCAGGTAAGAGTGCTGTACTGCAGGCAACTGAAGCTGACTTGTAGATCTGAAGGTCAGCGGTTCAAATCTCATCACAGGCTCAAGGTTGACTCAGCCTTCCATCCTTCCGAGGTGGGTAAAATGAGGACCCGGGTTGTGGGGGTAATAGCCTAGCTCTGTTAAAAAAGTGCTATTGCTAACATGTTGTAAGCCGCCCTGAGTCTAAGGAGAAGGGCAGCATAAAAATTGAATGAATGAATAAATAAATAAATAAATAAATATAACATAAAAGAAGACAAAACAAGAAGAAAAACAAACAAAAAGGCTATTTCCATAGTGTAATATATGTGTGAATATGATAGAAAAGGTAGAACTACAACGATTTGAAATTATTTATTTATTTATTTATCTATTAGATTTGTAATCAACTATATATGCTAGTTTTAGGGCTCCTATGGGTATGGTCAGGTACACAGAACCAGTAGAAAAATTTTGCTCAGGTACGCAGAACAGGTAGAAAAATTTTGAATTTTTTTCTTCTTTTCCCTTCTGGACTCTGGATGTGTTTTTCCTATCACAGTAAATGAGGTTGAATGTGTATAGTTTTAGAAGAGCTGTGCGTGCGTGTGTGTACATACACATACAATTCGTATAATAGATAATGCATATTTTTGTGTGCCTGTGTGTAATATGTATATACACATATGGCATATAGACATAGAATTAAATAGTATATTTTGGATGTTCAGTAATAGTCAATAGATGGGGAAATTATATCTCTTTGAGGCACCCTAACCTTGACGTGAGTGATGTCAAGTTGGCCACCTTTAAGCCAGTCACATGACCTTTAACCCACCCCCACCCCCCAGTCACATGATCATCAAGCCACTCCCACCTGGTCACATGGCCGGCAAGCCACATCCATGAAATAAGACTCACCCACAGTGTGGTAGTAAAAAATTTTGCAGCCCTTCATTGGTTGTGGCCCCTCAGGAAATATGCACGGGAAGAGTTTTGTGGCTCCCGGTGTTCTCTTTTCTGTGGAAAACCGGTCCAAATGGCTCTCTGATTATTTAAGTTTGCCGACCTCCACACTAGTGGCAGGAAGCAACCATAAGCCCCCCTGATGAATGTTTGCTTGGAGTCTAGCAACTGATGCCAGTTGAAACTGGTCAGAGTGGGCTACAGCAGTTCCTGCATACGAGCTGCACCTTTCATTCATTTCATTGTCGACTCCAGATCGCATTAACCCAAATTAGAAAGACAAGACCGGTCATGGCCTGTTACCATAGTTCCCTCTAAGCTGAGCAGTGAGCAATCGCTCACTTAAAAATCATCATCAACTCAGAGTTTTCCAAACCTGCCCAGAAGCCGAGAGGGAAAGAGTGAGAGGGAAGGAGAGAGAGAGGAAGAGAGGAAGAGAGAGAAACAGATAGAAAAAAGAGAGGAAGGAAAAGAGAAAGAAAAAGAATGGGAGTAAGGAAGAGAGAAAGAAAATCAAAATCTAGTTTGAAACTAGCTCAACTATTTAAGTGGCATTTTGATATTGATAGAGTTGCCCTATTATGAGCTCACTGTTATAGACACACAGTACAATATTTTATTTTAAAATTCTCTGAGGCAAAACAGGGTGGGTTTTTTATTTATTTATTTATTTATTTGTTTATTTATTTATTTATTTATTTATTATTTCTGTGCTGCCCAGTCCTGAAGGGACTGCCGCTCAGACACTATACTTTTCCACCCACCCCAAAAAAAAATTAGAGGGAACACTGCCTGTTACAAGAATAAGACATCGGCTCCCGTTGGGCTGCTTTCATCCCTGCACGAGAGGAAGAAACTCAGATACAGTGATCCCTCGTTTTTCACGGGGGATGCGTTCCAAGGCCACCCATTAAAAACGAATAACATTAGAAGATAAAAGAATATTAAAATTAGAAGGACACGACCTTATGCTTGGCTGGCATGCCTTTTTATGGTATGATAAGGATAAAAATCATTCATATTTCAAAAGACATACAATAAGAAAATACTTGTTGGAAATCTGGAAAGATATAAAGAATCATTTTTTGACCATGCCGGAATGGATCTCCCCCTAGAAGCAATAACACATCCAAATTCTATAAGGGAAATAAAGATAATAAGATATACGGATTTATTGGATGAGCAAATGAAATTAAAATCTAGAACTCAATTACAAGAAGAAGGGACCACAATTGATTGGTGGCAATATGCGCAGATTCAGTCTAGATATCAGAGAGATAGTATGACATATATTTTTAATAAGAATAAAAATTTATTAGGAAATTTATTAGTTACCAGCCAGACTAAAATAATTGGGAAAGCATATAAATATTTGATTGCCCATAAAAACATAGATTTGACTTTAAAGGATAATATGATAAGTTGGTGCAAAAATATTGGTAAAGAAATAGATATAGATACATGGGGAGAAGTCTGGATCTCAAATTGGAAAATGACAAAATCGGTATCCTTAAAAGAAAATCAAATTAAAATGTTTTATAGGTGGCACCTTCCACCAAATAGGATAGCAAAAATGTTTCCAAAGACTTCCCCATTATGTTGGAAATGTAAGAAGGAAATAGGGTCTTACTATCATCAATGGTGGATGTGTAGTAAAGTTAAGCTTTACTGGAGAATGATAGAAAGAATAATAAAAGAAATAGTAAAACAGGAGATAGAGATAACTCCGGAATTTTATTTACTGGAAATAACCAATCAGAAATTCAAGAAAGAAATTTTGTACTTAGTTATTCACATTTTGACCGCGGCTAGGATAATATATGCGCAAAATTGGAAAGGGGAAAGTATTCCCAAAGAAGAAGAAGTTGTTAAAAAAAAAATTAGACTGCGCTGAAATGGATATGATGACAAGACGGTTAAAAGACCAAGAAGAAACAGAATTTTATGAGATATGGAACAAAGTGTATATATGGATAAATAAGAAGAAATGAATAAAAAGCTAAACAAATAAGAGAATTGTATTAGTAGAGATATGATCTAAGTGTTACATTAGAACTAGTAGGGATAAGATTTTAGAACTATGTTAGAATTAGTTTATGTATTAAGACCTATTATAAAAAGTTAAACAAATTTCTTCTTTTCATTGACATTAATAAGTTGATTTTAAGTATTTTTTAAGTATTCTTTTTTCTGTATTGAAATTTTTACTTTTTGAATAAGCGGGGAAGATACAACCCCATTTTATGTTTAATGTTATGTTTGTCAGTATTGTCTATTTTATGAAAACTAATAAAATTTATTGTAAAAAAGAAAAAAAAAGAAAAACGAATTTCCGTGAAGTAGAGGAAATATATTTGTTAATGTATTTAACAAGTACGGTAATACCTAGTCTTACGAACTTAATTGGTTCCAGAAGTAGGTTCGTAAGGCGAAAGGTTCGTAAGACGAAACATTGTTTCCCACAGGAAACAATGTAAAAGCGATTAATGCAAAAAGAAACAAAAATCGCAAAATGGCGCTCCGCTGGCCGCCGCCACCCGGCTGTCACCTTCTGAAACAGCCGGGGGGCTTCTCGGCATTCTCCCAAACGCCGAACCCGGAAGTTTGGGTTCGGGTTCCAGAGGCCGCCGAGAAGCGCACTGCTGTTTCAGAAGGTTACAGCCAGGTGGCGCCACTCGGCGGAGTGCCGTTTTTGCGATCGGCGGCGGCATTTTCAGCCAATCTGGAGGCTGGAAAGGAGGTGGGGAATCCCAATAGGGAATTCCATGGGCGGAGCTTTGACGTCACGAAGAAAAAAAAGAAAACCTAAGCACTTTCTTCATCATAGCCTGTTTTTATTTCTTGGGCAGCTGGAATCCAGCGCAAGCCAGAGGCAGATGATCCGAGAGGCCTTTGCGAGCGACAATGTCCTGGATGACTTCCTGAAAGAGAAGCGAGCAGCTGAAGAAGCCGGCAAACCGAAAGCCATCGATCTGGTGCTTCCCGGATGGGGCGAGTGGGGAGGCCTGGGGCTGCGTCCAAGCAAAAAGAAAAAGAAAAGGTACTCGGGGGGGGGGGGGGGTTGGATGCCTGCCCTGTTCTTTGCTCAATTTCTTTGCTTCTCTAACAATTAACCCATGGAACAGCTTGCCACCAGAAGTTGTGGGTGCTCCCTCAATTGTTTTTAAGAGACTGGGCATCTAGGAGCCACGGCGGTGCAGTGGTTAGAGGGTGGTATTGCAGGCTACTGCCAGCTGACTGCAATTTGGCAGTTCGAATCTCAGCAGGCTCAAAGTCGACTCAGCCTTCCATCTTTCCAAAGTTGGTAAAATGAGGACCTAGAGTGTTGGGGGAAATATGCTGATTTTGTAAACTGCTCAAAGAGGGCTGTAAAAGGACTGTATCTATCTATCTATCTATCTATCTATCTATCTATCTATCTATCTATCTATCTAATCTATCTAATCTATCTATAATCAATCTGTCTAGCATCTGTCTATCATCACTTTCTATCATCTATCTACCATCTATCATTTATCATCTCTATCATCTATCTATAATTAATCTATATCTATCAATCCATCATCTCTGTCTATAATCAATCTATATATATATATCTATCATCTACTATCATCTCTATCATCTATTTATCTACCTACCTACGTACCTAATCTACCTACCTACCTACCTATCCATCCATCCATCCATCTATCAATCAATCTCCGCTAGAGCTGTGGTGATACAGTGGTTAGAATGCAGTATTGCAGATTAATTCTGCCAACTGCCAGCAGTTTGATCCTGACCAGCTCAAGTTCAAGGACAGTAAAATAAGGACCCAAATTGTTGGGGCCAATATGCTGACTGTCAAAACAGCTTAGAGTGGGCTGCAAAGCATTATAAATCAGCATATAAGTCTAAGCTTTATTGCTATTTGTCTGGAATGGAATACAGTATCTTGCTTGAGCAGGGCGTTAGACTAGAAGACCTCCAAAGTCATTTTTCAACCCTGTTATATTAAATTAGGTTCCTCATCAAGCCAACGCCTGGACCCCCAAGGAAAGACCGGCACCTGCCCCACGTCCTGCTGAACGAACAGAGGAATGTTTTAGCCGCCGCTCATCGGGTGAGGACAGCATTCCTTTTTCAGGGTGGTTCTTCCCTTTAAAACTTTGTCCGTTTAATTGGATTTATTGATTTGATTGATGTCGCTGACCATCTCATGACAGCGGCTCCTGTTTAAAAGCAAGCCAGAGTTTGCAGGTCAACAACACAGAGCTAAGCCGACAGATTGACAAGCCATGCTGACTCCAGATCAGATAAACCACACACTCGCTGGTTTTACACAAGACACTTAATTTGGACTAACCTAGGTTTTCTGGGTTCAACCAATGCAATGAATTGTTAGAAGAATTAAACAGCCTGAGTTTAACCAACATTCGAAGCTACCAAAACTATATAAACCCATTTAGAACAAGAATGCCGCTACTTCATCTTCAACCTGGTTTAAATGAATTGTGCGTACCCACTGGTTAAGTGCAACAAACAGATATGGCACCTATAATAAAAACTTCTTCGGAGTCTTTGGAGAGGGGCGGCATACAAATCTAATAAATTATTATTTATTTATTTATTTATTTATTATTCAGAGGGAGTAGGAATGAAAAAATCCTGCAAGCTGGGAAGACAGCTAGCATCTTGTTAGGGCTAGGAGGGGAAGCTTCAAAAAAGCTACATTCGGAGTATAAGACACACCCAAATTTTCAGGGAGGAAAAATGCATCTTATGCTCCGAAATATACAGTAAATTTACAAATAATCACTACCCCAGAAAACAGATACACTTCTGTTGCATTATTATTATTATTATTATTATTATTATTATTATTATTATTTATTAGATCTGTATGCCGCCACTCTCCGAAGACTTGGGGTGGCTCACAACAGTAATAAGAAACAGTATAACAATGGGACAAATCTAATAATAAAAATTATATAAAAACCCCAACAATTAAAAACCATACAGCACATACATACCAAACATGAAATATAAAAAGCCTGGGGAGATGTCTTAGTTCCCCCATGCCTGGCGATACAGGTGGGTATTGAGTAACTTGCGAAAGACGAGGGTGGGGGCCGTTCTAATCTCCAAGGGGAGTTGGTTCCAGAGGGCTGGGGGCTGCCACAGAGAAGGCTCTTCCCCTGGGGCCCGCCAAATGACATTGTTTGGTCAACGGGACCCGGAGAAGGCCAACTCAGTGGGACCTTATCGGCCACTGGGATTCGTGCGGTAGAAGGCGGTTCCGGAGGTATTCTGAGATTGTGCAGGCTTGAGTGAACCATGGTGGCGCAGTGGCTAACGTGTAGTATTGCACGTTACCTCTGCCCACAGCCTGGCATTCGATCCTGACAGGGCTCAGTAGATAAGTATTTATTTATTCATTCATTCATTCAATTTTTATGCCACCCTTCTCCTTAGACTCAGGGTGGCTTACAACATGTTAGCAATAGCACTTTTTAACAGAGCCAGCCTATTGCCCCCACAATCCGGCTCCTCGTTTGACCCACCTCGGAAAGATGAAAGGCTGAGTCAACCTTGAGCCGGTGGTGAGATTTGAACCGCTGACCTATAGATCTACAGCCAGCTTCAGTGGTCTGCAGTACAACACTCTACCTGCTGCGCCACCCCGGCTCATAGTATTGCTATGGCTAGTTGTCGATTCAGACAATATCATGCTCTATAGTTTTCAATATTTCCTTTCAGGGCTGACAGTAATTCCAGCAGACTTCCCAGATTGAGCAACCAGGAAACATGACCTTTATAAAAATAATAATTCTGTTTTTATTGCAAATCTGCATTAAGAAAATCTCACAAGGCTGAAATTACACGGTCTCTTTTGCAGCCTGAGAACACTAGGGAGGGTGCCTCCCTTTGAGTCTCTTATCCTCCCCACTATCCAGTTGGGGAAAATGCTGTCTAACATTTCCCTAGACCAGTGGTGGCGAACCATTTTTTCCTCTGGTGCCGCAAGAGCATGCATGCCCACACCCATAATTGAATGCCTGGGAGGGCGAAAACAGCTTCCTACGTCTCCCCGGAGGTCCTCTGGAGGCCAGAAACAGCCTGCTTCCCAACTTCAGGTGGACCCAGTAAACTCGTGTTTCACCCTCCCCAGGCTGTAAAAGCTTCCCTGGAGCTGAGGGAGGGTGAAAACGCCCTCCCCCATCCCGCCGGAGTCTCTCTGCAAGCAGAAAACACCCTCCCAGAGCCTGTGTGAGCCAAAAATCAGTTGGCCAGCACATAGATGCATGTTGGAGCTGAGCTAGGGCAACAGCTCTCGGCTGTGGCGAGGAGGGCGTTTGCCCAGGTTCGCCTGGTGCACCAGTTGCGGCCCTACTTGCTCACAGTCACTCATGCCCTTATCACCTCGAGGTTCGATTACTGCAACGCTCTCTACATGGGGCAACCTTTGAAAAGTGTTCGGAAACTTCAGATCGTGCAGAATGCAGCCGCGAGAGCTGTTGTGGGGCTCTCTAGATTCGCCCACGTGTCTACAACACTCCGTGGCCTGCATTGGCTGCCAATCAGTTTCTGGTCACAATTCAAAGTGTTGGTAATGACCTTTAAAGCCCTACATGGCATTGGACCAGAATACCTCCGGAACCGCCTTCTACCGCACAAATCCCAGCGGCCAATAAAGTCCCACAGAATTGGCCTTCTCCGGGTCCCGTCGACCAAACAATGTCGTTTGGCGTGCCCCGGGGAAGAGCCTTCTCTGTGGCGGCCCCGGCCCTCTGGAATCAACTCCCCCCAGAGATTAGAACGGCCCCCACCTTCCTTGTCTTTCGCAAGTTACTCAAGACCCACCTATATCGCAAGGCATGGGGGAACTAAGACATCTCCCCCAGGCTTTTATATTTCATGTTTGGTGTGTATGTGCTGTATGGTTTTTAATTATTGGGGTTTTTATGTTTTTATTTATTAGATTTGTTCCAGTATTGTATTGTATTGTATTGTGTTTTATTTTATTTATTCGTTCGTTCGTTCGTTCCTTTATTTATTTATTTATTTATTTATTTATTTTTTGATTTGATTTGATTTGATTTGATTTGATTTGATTTGATTTGATTTGATTTGATTTGTATGCCGCCCCTCTCCAAAAACTCATTAGTGTTGTGAGCCACCCCGAGTCTTCGGAGATGGGCGGCATACAAATCTAATAAGTAATAATAATAATAATAATAATAATAACTCGCATGCCATCAGATATAGCTCCGCATGCCACCTGTGGCGCCTGTGCCATAGGTTCGCCATCACTGCCGTAGACCAATGGTGTCAAACCTCAAGGCCCAGGGGCAGGATCTGACCTGCGGAGGGCTTAGATCTGGCCCGTGGGACCACCCTGGAAACTGCGAAGGACCCTTGCCAGCAAAAATAGAGCTTGGGAGAGCTGTATGTGCAGTCTTTGTGAGCTCCGTTTTTGGTGGCAGAGGGTTGCAGGAGGCTGTTGCAGCCAAAAATGGAGGTTGGAAGCCCCTTTTCATTGGCAGAGCACTCGGGCCACCACCGGCGTCCCGATCTGAGTGATGTCAAGCTAGCCACACCTGCAGCAGGTCAAACACAGTAATGATGCGGCCCTCAATAAAGTTTGGCATCCCTGCCCTAGACGGCATCTGTGCCTCCCGTCTCCCAAGGTCTTTCTCGCATCCGGTGACGGGTCTCGTTCCTCCCACAGGTGAACCAGCTCCCCTTCCCCTTTGAGAACAGTCGGCAGTTTGAACGGAGCATCCAAGTGCCGGTGGGCTCCACGTGGAACACCCAACGGGCTTTCCAACAGCTGACGGCCCCCCGGATCATCACTCAGCCCGGCCAGATCATCCATCCCATCACTGCAGAAGATACCGACCTGATCCAAAAGAAGGACAAGCCAACAGCCGCCATTGGAGCTAAACCAGATTTGAGTTAACCCTCCCTCTCCACCTGCCTCACCCCCACCTGATCCCAAAGAAGAAAGGCCGATAGGAGTGGACGTGTGCTGATAGGACCAGTTTGGCATCTTTAAAAAAAAAATATCTTTATTAATTATTTACATTAAGGAAAAAAAACAAATACCATAAAATAAACAAAGACAGAACACAACTTATACAGACATAGATATCATCATTCATGATTACAGTTATATATTAAGCCTTAAACAATCAACAATTTACACTTTTGGCCAATCTTCCTGTTGACATTATTGTTACAGTGGTTTTTTTTATCAGTCTACTAGTTTTTACATTGCTATATTGGCATCTTATTGGCGTTGTCCAGAACGGATGTCCGGTCTCTGAACTTTTCCTTATTTTGATGCTGATCATATGCGATCTTATATACCAAGGGTTTGCCTGCCCAACTGGAAGATATACAGTGATCCCTCGATTTTCGTGGGGGTTGCGTTCCCAGACTGCCCACGAAAGTCGAATTTCCGCGAAGTAGAGATGCGGAAGTAAAAACACCATTTTCGGCTATGGACAGCCAAAAACTACCCCCGCGCACCCTTTTCCAAGGCCGCGCAAGGAGCCGTGCTTGAAGTTGGGGGCGGGGAGTGACGAAAGTGCGGAGGCCAGCAAAGATTGTTTTGAATGTCGGCCGCCCCCGCCTCCCCAGCGCCTCCGGCCCCCTCACCGCTACCCCCCACCCGTCCGATCCGCCCCTCTCACCGACTTTCTTGGGACACGGGTCCTCCTGCAGCAGTGCTGGCGGCTACGGCTTCTCGTCCTCCTCATTCGGCCGCTAGCTGCTCTGAGCGCTTTGAGAATGCCTGCCCCGCCCCTCTCGCAGTCCCTTAGCTGAGAGCGCTTTCGTCCCAGCTGCCAGCGAGGGGGCTGCAAGAGAGGCGGGGCAGGCGTTCTCACAGAGAGAGAGCAACAGACAGAGCGAGATAGAAAGAAGAGGGAGAGAGTGAGAAAGAGAGAGAGCAAGAGTGGGGGAGAGTTGAAGGGGGAGAGAGAGGGGAAAAAAAGAAAAAGGGAGAAAAAGAGAAATGAGAAAATGATTGAAGCAGAGAATGACAGGAAAGAGAGAAGTGACTCTTGGTGATGACGTATGACGTCATCGGGTGGGGGAAAAACGTGGTATAGAAAAAAACCGTGGAGTATTTTTTAATTTTTTTAAAAAAAAAAACCGTGGTATAGCCGTTTCGCGAAGTTTGAACCCGTGAAAATCGAGGGATCACTGTACTTGCTTTCTTTCAAGTGATTGGGTTTTTATTCTCTATCCCTCGCTCACCCACGCCCTCTTTTAAAATGCTAAAGAATCTAGTTAAAAGACTTTCAGCTAGTTCTGTCTTGTCGAATGAGCTAACTTGGAGAGAAGCAGTCCTATAACCAGGGGTGGGTTCTAAGTTACTTCGCTGATGCGTGGGGTGCATGCGTGCACATGCGTAGTGCCAAAAATATATTTTTAAAGTCAAAAACAAAATGACCACCGCATGCAGTGCCAGAAACTCAACTTTTGTGCATGCTCAGAAGAAAAATAAAAATTAATTTATTTTTTAAAAAAATTATTTATTTTTTAAAAAAAGATGGCGGCTCCCTTAGACCAGCACCGATGGAACTGGGTCTATGACATATTTATGACACCACCAGCCAGTTGCTACCGATTCAGGCGAATGGGGAGGAACCCACCCCTGCCTATAACCATGGGCCTGTTGCAGGCACCATGATAAATTATGAAACAGGTGCCTTAGAACTTGCAGAAGGTTAAGGCACCGTTTTCAGCAGTTAAAAAACTCAGCCCTTCTCCCAGAATAAGTTGGGTTGATTCTTCCTGTTTTGGGGAGGAGAGTTTAAGGTGCAAACACCTTTTTTTTATATATATAATTTTTTATTTACAAATATACAATAAATACATAAAAAACATATAATGACAGTTGACAGTTAAAACATGGCAAATTACATAAACAATAATTGTGTGTTTGGACGATAAGCCAAGATGTAAAGACAAAAAAAATCAATGAACATACAAACTTATAAAGAAAAGAGAGAAAAAAGGGAAGAAGAAAAAAAAAGAAAAGAAGAAAGGAATGGGCGGGTGTACGGTAGAACTGTGTTAAGAATATGAACTAGTTTTAATTTCAGCAGCTCGTTTCCTAACATCAAATTTTTGGTAATACAGTACAGTGATACCTTGTCTTACAAACTTAATTGGTTCCGGGATGAGGTTCTTAAGGTGAAAAGTTTGTAAGACGAAACAATGTTTCCCATAGGAATCAATGGGAAATTGATTAATGGGTGCAAGCCCAAAATTCACCCCTTTTGCCAGCCGAAGCGCCCGTTTTTGCGCTACTGCGATTCCCATGAGGCTCCCCTCCATGGGAAACCCTACCTCTGGACTTCTGTGTTTTTGCGATGCTGCAGGGGAATCCCAGCAGGGGAATCCCAGTAGCGCAAAAATGAGCGCTTCGCTGGCAACAGAAGTCCGGAGGTGGGGTTTCCCAGCGAAGGGAGCATCAGTGAAATTGCAACATCGCAAAAACACCGAAGTCCTCAAAACCCCACCTCCGGACCTCTGTATTTTTGCGATGCTGCGATTTCACTGAGGCTCCCCTGCTGGGATTCCCCTGCACCATCACAAAAACATGGAAGTCCAGAGGTGGGGTTTCCCATGGAGGTGAGCCTCAGGGAAATGCCAGCAGCACAAAAACGGGTGCTTCGCTGGCAATGGAAGTCCGGAGGTGGGACATCCCAGTGGCGGCGGTGGGTTTGTAAGGTGAAAATAGTTTGTAAGAAGAGGCAAAAAAATCTTAAACCCCGGGTTTGTATCTCGAAAAGTTTGTATGACGAGGTGTTTGTAAGATGAGGTATCACTGTATATATAAGTAAAAGCAAGCATTGAATAAATTCCGGTAAAGAGGTTTTGAAAACAAAAAGTTCATTCCATTTTTAAGATAAATATCGATATCTCTTACAACTATTGAAAAGAAAGGGAAAAGTTTTATACCAGATTTGTATCTGTTCAAATATATACAATACATATCATTTGTTAAGCGAGTTCTCTTTTTTTTTACCAATACAGTAGTAGAAAGAATCCCAGCAATTATTAAATGAAGACTCAGTTACGTTTCTAACTGCCATAGTTAACTTGGTCATCTCTGCACAGTATTTAATTAATTTTCCTTGTAGCACCCTAACCCTGCCAGAGAAAAAAGACAGAACATTTCACTCAGTTGTCTGTTTAAGATCTGTATAATTCATAATTCCTCTGTCCTTAAGCAGGACAGAAAAGGAAAAAAAATGTAATGCACAAACACTCAAAACAAAATTGCCTTTTGGATGGAGGAAAAGAAAGGAAAAATACAAGAGGTTTTCTTTGTATAAACCCAGGTATTTTAGCAGATATCCAACAGAATAGAAAAATGACCAGAACCAGCCAACTAATAAACAGATCTGTATGTTTTTGAAAAGTGTCTCATTGGGCTCTCTTTTTTTTTCCTAATGCCTGGCATGTGGTTTTTGTACAAAGGCCGAATTTGTGATTGTGTTTTCTTCCCTCCTAGTTTTCTCAACAAGATACAAAGAAAAGGATAATGAGTGCCATTCAAAAGGTACAGGCATGACTTTAAAAAAATGGGTTTTGCCACAGCTCGAACTTTGTAGACATCAAAAATAAATTAGGCTGCTTATTATGAGTTGTCTGAAATTGTTATAATTCCCATGCTTGGTTATTTTATTGATCCGCAATTCAACATGGTGAATGTTCTGTCGGGCTCTCTGGTAGACTCCTCCCAAAAATTCACAGGTACAAATTTCAGACACACACGCATTTGAAAATTCAAAACAATGTTCTTTATAATGAAAATTCACATAAACTAAGCCCTCTTTTGGTATAGCAAAGAGCACTGGTCTCCAAACAAACTGATAATTTGTACAAGTCCCTTATCAGTTCTGTGATACTTAGCTTGCAGCTGTGAGGCAATTCACAGTCCTTCTTTCACACTTTGCTCTGGTTTAGTTTCAAAGCAGGGGAAAAAGCAGCACACAAAAGGTCAAAGTCAGTAAAGCAGTCACGAAACACAATGATCAGATAATCCTCCACAATGGCCAAACCCACAGGTTGCTATTTATAGCAGCCTCACTAATTACCACAGCCCCACCCAACCACAGGTGGCCTCATTTTCTTTTATAATAATCTCTCAGTTGTTGTTGCCTATGCATCGTTCTCTGCATGCGTGGCTGTATCATTAACTCTTGTTCTGAATCCAAGGAGGAGCTAGATAATGGATCTCCTTCTGAGCTGTCTGCCACACTCTCCTCCTCCCTGTCACTCCTGTCTTCTTGGTCAGAGGAGCCTTCATCAGCAGATTCCACCGGGGGCAAAACAGGCCTGCAGCATGTGGATGTCTCCCCCACATCCACAGTCCTTGGGGCAGGAACTGGGCCAGAGCTAACCAGAACAGTGAGTACCGTTTGTTTTTCTAAGTTTCCAGTCCTTTGTGACTGAGAAGATGTTTTAGGTAAGGTTGATGATTCAGACGCCTAGGAAGCTGAGTGGGTCAGTCTGAACATCATTTTTTTAGGAATCTGCAGGTGATGTTTTCATATTTTCACATGCTTCCGCCTTCTTGGTGACAGGAAGAGAATAAATTTTGCAAACAAAACAGTTGCATGTCAATGGACTGTATTGCATCATTTTATATGTGTTGCTTCATCAAAATAGCAACTTTTTTTGGTTGAAGCCTATTATTTATTTATTTATTTATTTATTTATTATTTATTTATTATTTGGATTTGTATGCCGCCCCTCTCTGAAGACTCGGGGCGGCTCACAACAAGTGAAAAACAATCCAATACATAATCCAATTAATTAAAATATTTAAAAATTTAAAAAAACCCATATACTAACAGACACACACACAAGCATACCATGTATAAATTCAACGTGCCCAGGGGGAGATGTTTAGTTTCCCCATGCCTGACGGCAAAGGTGGGTTTTGAGGAGTTTACGGAAGGCAGGAAGAGTAGGGGCAGTTCTGATCTCCGGGGGGAGTTGGTTCCAGAGAGTCGGTGCCGCCACAGAGAAGGCTGTCCTCCTGGGGCCCGCCAAACGACATTGTTTAGTTGACGGGACCCGGAGGAGGCCCACTCTGTGGGACCTAATCGGTCGCTGGGATTCGTGCGGCAGAAGGCGGTCTCGGAGATATTCTGGTCCGATGCCATGAAGGGCTTTAAAGGTCATAACCAACACTTTGAATTGTGACCGGAAACTGATCGGCAGCCAGTGCAGACTGCGGAGTGATGGTGAAACATGGGCATACCTGGGTAAGCCCATGACTGCTCTCGCAGCTGCATTCTGCACGATCTGAAGTTTCCGAACACTTTTCAAAGGTAGCCCCATGTAGAGAGCATTACAGTAGTCGAACCTCGAGGTGATGAGGGCATGAGTGACTGTGAGCAATGAGTCCCAGTCCAGATAGGGCCGCAACTGGTGCACCAGGCGAACCTGGGCAAACGCCCCCCTCGCCACAGCTGAAAGATGGTTCTCTAATGTGAGCTGTGGATCGAGGAGGACGCCCAAGTTGCGGACCCTCTCTGAGGGGGTCAATAATTCCCCCCCCCCCAGGGTAATGGACAGACAGATGGGATTGTCCCTGGGAGGCAAAACCCACAGCCACTCCGTCGTATCCGGGTTGAGCTTGAGTCTGTTGACACCCATTCAGGCCCCAACAGCCTCCAGGCACCGGCACATCACTTCTACCGCTTCGTTGACTGGGCATGGGGTGGAGATGTAAAGCTGGGTATCATCGGCATATTGATGATACCTCACCCCATGTTCTTGGATGATCTCACCCAGCGGTTTCATGTAGATGTTAAACAGCATGGGGGAGAGGACCGACCCCTGAGGTACTCCACAAGGGAGAGACCTCAGAGTCGACCTCTGACCCCCCACTAACACCGACTGCGACCGGCCAGAGAGGTAGGAGGAGAACCACTGAAGCACAGTGCCTCCCACCCCCAACCCCTCCAACCGGTGCAGAAGGATACCATGGTCGATGGTATCGAAAGCCGCTGAGAGATCGAGGAGCACCAGGACAGAGGATAAACCCCTGTCCCGGGCCCACCAGAGATCATCCATCAACACGACCAAAGCGGTTTCCGTGCTGTAACCGGGCCTGAAGCCCGACTGCTGGGGACCTAGATAATCGGCTTCTTCCAAGGACCGCTGGAGCTGGAGTGCCACCACCTTCTCGACAACCTTCCCCATAAAGGGAAGGTTGGAGACTGGACGATAGTTGTTAGCTTCAATGATAGTTAAATAGACATGTGGTCCTATCTCCTAGGGTTTGGTTTTTTTTTGGGGGGGGGGGGGGGCGGAAAGTATTTATGCCCATTTCTCTCTTTTTTTATTATTATTAATTAGATATCTATGCCTATTCCTGAAACTCAGGCCAATTCACAACAACAACTTTTTGGAGAATATCAGTAACAGATATCAAGCCAATGCTAAGCATATCAAAAAATCCATCTTTGTGGACAAGGAGACTTAAAAGGTCATCCAAGGAAAACCAAATCAAATCAAATAATTAATAAATAAATAAATGAATGAATGAATAAATAAATAAATAAATAAATAGATGGAGATTAACGTGGAAAAATAGGGAGAGCAGAAGAAACATTCTTTCTTGTGTGTAAATTCCATTGTGTTCAATAAATAATTGTTGAAGGGGAAAAAATGTGATGCGTTACTTTCTGGGCAACCCTCGTAAGCCAAGGACTGGGTGTATTCATTTTCAGAGGCGGGATTATAGCTACACAGTTTTTTGCCGTCTTCTGCTTTGCCATTTCTCTTCCAAACAGAAGCTTTACATGGGGGATTTAAACCCACAGCCAGACAGATTGCAAGTGATCCTTGACTCAGACCTCCCCCACTTCTCCGCCCACCCCTCGAAATCTGTTCAGACCTACTGCAGCCGGCTACTCAAAAGCCCCCGTGACCAACGCCGCCTCTCCACCCCCACCCCACTTCCTTGTTCCTGTCTCATCCATCAGGAATTATCTCGACTGAAAAACCGACGTTGACCTAATTGTTTACATCTCACCCAGATCCATTTGGGGCAGGATCTCCTCTTCCCCTCTTGACCCCCAACCTTCAACTGGGGCGGGCAGATGCTATGCACTGCTCCTGTTGAATTGCAGGCCGAAAAGGCCGAATGGCAGCCGAAACAGCTGGAAAGGGGCGTACATAAGTGCACTAGAGCAGTGATTTTCAACCTTTTTTGAGCTGCGGCACATTTTTTACATTTACAAAAACCTGGAGTACATTGAGTGGGGCGGGGGGGACCCTAAAAAAAGTTTGGACAAAAAAATTCTCTTCCTCCCTTTCGCTCTATTTCTCTCTCCCTCTTTTTCTTCCTTCCTTTCTTTCTCTCCATCCTTCTTTATTTCTCTTCCTTCCTCTTTTTTGCTCTTTCTCTCTCCCTCTCTCCCTCCCTCTATGTCTTTCTCTCTCTCCTTCCCTCCCTCTTTCTCTCTCTCTCTTGCTTTCTTTCTCTCTTGCTTTCTTTCTCTTGTTCTTTCTCTCTCTTGCTTTCTCTCTCTCTCTTGTTCTCTCTCTCTCTCTTGCTCTTTCTCTCTCTTGCTTTCTTTCTCTCTCTCTCTTGCTTTCTTTCTCTATCTGAGCTTCGCGGCACACCTGACCATGTCCCACGGCACACTAGTGTGCCGCGGCACACTGGTTGAAAAACACTGCACTAGAGTGCCTTCCGTCCCCTGTCCTATAGTCTCTTCTATATCTCGTATTTCTTCTTTACTATATGCACTATAACCTTCATTGTGTATTATTGTGTATTGGACAAAATAAATAAATAAATAAAAATAAATAAATAAAGGCTTCATCTTATCCTTGGGTTACAGCTAGTTTCTTTGGCTTACAGCCACAATGGAGCCCACAAACTGGCTAAATGAGAGAATTGTGAATTGAGTTTTGCCCCGTTGTGTTGTGGTTAGCTCTGGCCCTCCTCCTGCCCCAAGGACTGTGGATGTGGGGGAGACATCCACATGCCGCAGGCCTGTTTTGCCTCCGGTGGAATCTGCTGATGTAGGCTCCTCTGACCAAGAAGACATGAGTGACAGGGACGAGGAGAGTGTGGCAGACAGCTCAGAAGGAGATCAATTATCTAGCTCCTCCTTCGATTCAGAACAAGAGTTAATGATACAGCCACGCATGCGGAGAGCGATGCATAGGCAACAACAACTGAGAGATTATTATCAAAGAAAACGAGGCCACCTGTGGTTGGGTGGGGCTGTGGTAATTAGTGAGGCTGCTATAAATAGCAGCCTGTGGGTTTGCCCATTGTGGAGGATTATCTGATCCTCGACCTTTTGTGTGCTGATTTTACTGACTTCGACCTTTTGTGTGCTGATTTTTCCCCGCTTTGAAACTAAACCAGAGCAAAGTGTGTTTCACTTTGTGAAAGAAGGACTGTGAATTGCCTCACAGCTGCAATCTAAGTATCACAGAACTGATAAGGGACTTGTACAAATTACCAGTTTGTTTGGAGACGAGTGCTCTTTGCTATACCAAAAGATGGCTTAGTTTAAGTGAATTTTCATTATAAAGAATATTGTTTTGAATTTTCAAACGTGTGTGTGTCTGAAATTTGTACCTGTGAATTTTTGGGAGGATTCTACCAGAGAGCCCGACAGCACACGTTGTATGAACTCTCTTGACACCGTTATTAAGTAAATCACTGCAGTTGTTAAGTTGCTAATTGTTTACATCTCACCCAGGTTTTTTTGGTGGTGATGGGAAACCATTCAACCTCTTCAATCTTCAATCTGAGTAATATATTGGAAGTTCTGTGCTAGCAAAAACTTCAGGAGAGAAGGATTTAGGGGTAGTGATTTTCTGACAGTCTCCAAATGGGTGAACAGGGCGGTCAGGCGGTAGGGAAAGCGAGTAGGATGCTTGGCTGCATAGCTAGAGGTATAACAAGCAGAAAGAGGGAGATTGTGAGCCCGCTGTATAGAGCGCTGGTGAGACCCCATTTGGAATCCTGTGTTCAGTTCTGGAGACCTCACCTACAAAAAGATATTGACAAAAATGGGTCCAAAGACGGGCTACAACAATTGTGGAAGGTCTTAAGCATAAAACGTATCAGGAAAGACTTAATGAACTCAATATGTATAGTCTGGAGCAGTGATTTTCAACCTTTTTTGAGCTGCGGCACATTTTTTACATTTACGAAAACCTGGAGTACATTGAGTGGGGCGGGGGGGGGACCCTAAAAAAAGTTTGGACAAAAAAAATTCTCTTCCTCCCTTTCGCTCTATTTCTCTCTCCCACTTTTTCTTCCTTCCTTTCTTTCTCTCCATCCTTTTTTCTTTCTCTTCCTTCCTCTTTTTTGCTCTTTCTCTCTCCCTCTCTCCCTCCCTCTATGTCCTCTCTCTCTCCCTCCCTCCCTCTTTCTCTCTCTTGCTTTCTTTCTCTCTCTTGCTTTCTTTCTCTCTCTTGCTTTCTTTCTCTTGTTCTTTCTCTCTTGCTTTCTCTCTCTCTCTTGTTCTCTCTCTCTCTCTTGCTCTTTCTCTCTCTTGCTTTCTTTCTCTCTCTCTTGCTTTCTTTCTCTCTCTGAGCTTCGCGGCACACCTGACCATGTGCCACGGCACACTGGTTGAAAAACACTGGTCTGGAGGACAGAAGAGAAAGGGGGGACATGATTGAAACATTTAAATGGAAACTGCAGTTTAATGTTTCCAAATGTAAAATAATGCGCTTGGGCAAAAGGAATCCTCAATTTGAGTATTGTATTGGAAGTTCTGTGTTAGCAAAAACTTCAGAAGAGAAGGATTTAAGGGTAGTGATTTCTGACAGTCTCCAAATGGGTGAACAGTGAAGTCAGGCGGTAGGGAAAGCAAGTAGAATGCTTGGCTGCATAGCTAGAGGTATAACAAGCAGGAAGAAGATGGTGAGCCCGCTGTATAGAGCGCGGGTGAGATCACATTTGGAATACTGTGTTCAGTTCTGGAGACCTCACCTACAAAAAGATATTGACAAAGTTGAACGGGTCCAAAGACGGGCTACAAGAATGGTGGAAGGTCTTAAGCATAAAACGTATCAGGAAAGACTTAATGAACTCAATCTTGTATAGTCTGGAGGACAGAAGGGAAAGGGGGGACATGATTGAAACATTTAAATATGTGAAAAGGTTAAATAAGGTTAGGGAGGGAAGTGTTTTTAATAGCACAAGAACAAGGGGGCACAATCTGGTTAGTTGGGGGATCAGAAGCAACGTGAGAAAATATTATTTGACTGAAAGTGTAGTAGATGCTTGGAACAAACTTCCAGCGGATATGGTTGGTAAATCCACAGTAACTGAATTTAAACATGCCTGGGATAAACATCTATCCATCCTAAGATAAAATACAGGAAATAGTATAAGGGCAGACAGGATGGACCATGAGGTCTTTTTGTGCCGTCAATCTATGTTTCTATGTTTTCCATGATCTTAGGCGACCCCTGTGAAAAGGTCATTCAACCCCCCAAAGGGGTCACGACCCACAAGTTGAACACCGCTGTTTTAGAGGGTCCTTGAAGCGCTCAGTCTGTGCCTTTAGGGTCACCTGAATAGCGCTACAGGAACCAGGAATGCCACTCAAGTGACCGTGAGGACGCAAATGGACCCCCCAAGTGCTTCAACGACCCTCTAAAACAGGGGGGGAGGCAAACTTGTCAATTTTTAAATCTTCATGGACTTCAACTCCCAGAATTCTCCAGCCAGCTATGCTGGGAGTTTATTTATTTATTTATTTATTTATTTGGATTTCAAAATACAAAATGTATGAAACCCCAGCATCAAACTTAGATCTTAAAAGCACAGACATTTAAAACCATTTCAACCAAGTTCACCTCAATCCCAATGATAGAATGCAAGGTTCTATTTTTCTTGATTGGTGGTGTTGGTGGGACTGGTTTCTTATGCCACGACAAGGAAAAATGTATATACAGTATAGATATGTATATAAATGTACATTTGTCAAAATAAAAAAGAAAGAAAGAAATAAAGGAAGGAAGGGTGGATGAAGGAAGGAAGGAAGGAAGGAAGGAAGTAGAAAGGAGGAATGGAAGGAAGGAAAGAAATGAAAGGAAGGAAGGAAAGAAGAAAGGAAGGAAGGAAGCAGAGAGGGGGGAAGGAAGGATGGAAGGAAGGAAAGAAATGAAAGGTAGGAAGGAAAGAAGAAGGAAGGAAGGAAGAATGGAAGGAAAGAAGAATGGAAGAAAGCAGAGAGGGGGGAAGGAAGGAAGGATGAATGGAAGGAAGGAAGGAGAGAGGAAGGAGGAATGGAAGGGAGGAAAGAAATGAAAGGAAGGAAGGAAAGAAGAAAGAAAGGAAGGAAGCAGAGAGGGGGGAAGGAAGGAAGAATGGAAGGAAGGAAAGAAATGAAAGGTAGGAAGGAAAGAAGAAGGAAGGAAGAAAGGAAGGAAAGAAGGAAGGAAGAATGGAAGGAAAGAAGAATGGAAGAAAGCAGAGAGGGGGGAAGGAAGGAAGGATGAATGGAAGGAAGGAAGGAGAGAGGAAGGAAGGAGGAATGGAAGGGAGGAAGGAGGGAGGAAAGAAAAAAGAAAGAAAGAATCCAACAGCGACTTCTTTACGGAATTGGCACCGATAACAAGGGGGCTTCTGAGACCGTATCCACTACCCCACCCGGCCCTTTCCTAAAATCCGGTGTTTCCCGGGGGGGGGGGAGCCCGATGACGTCGCTTCCAAGGTCCCCGCGCGCCCCTCTCCTTCGCCCCGCCGCGGCGCCACCGCCTCTTCCCCCGGCGGCTTTGCAAAGCGAAGGACGGCGCTGGTCCGAAGCGAGCCGAGCGGGCGGCGGCTTGCAGCGAAGGCGCTCGTCCCAGCAACCGAGTCCCGCCGAGGCTCGGCTGCAAGCGGCCAGCGAGGGCCGACCGGCTCCGAGGCGAGCGGCCGGAGCTGCGCCCTCCTTCGCCGGCCTCCTTTCCGGCAGGCAGGTGGGGCTGCCCAACTGCGCAGAGCGGCTCCTCCCGAGGAAAACGAAACCCGAGACTCGGGGGCCGAGCCAAAGAACCTACACGCATCGCCCAATCCCCCTCCAGACACACGCTTCCCCGACACGCGTCTGCGGCTCCACACGTGCACGCCGCTTGGAAAGGAAAGGATGGGAACAACCCGCTCCCCCGACACGCGCCTGCGGCTTCACACTTGCACGCACTTTGCAAAGAAAATGAAGGAACAAACCGCCTCCCCGAAACGCGCCTGCAGCGTCACACGTGCATTTCTGATTGCAAAGGAAAGGGAGGGAACAACCCGCTTTCCCGACACGCTGTCTGCGGCTTCACACGTGCATTCCTGCTTGCAAAGGGAAGGAGCAATCTGCTCCCCCGACTTGCACCTGCGGCTTCACTTGTACACGCCGCTTGGAAAGGAAAGGAAAGGAAAGGGAGGGAACAACTCGCTTCTTAGACATGCGTCTGTGGCTATCACACGTGCACGCCGCTTGCAAAGGAAAGGAACAACCCGCTTCCCCGACACGCGTCTGCAGCTTTATACGTACATTCCTGCTTGCAAAAGAAGGGAACAACCCGCGTTCTGGCCGTCGCATTTCTACGCGGGTTGCAAATCCGTGCGTGGGTTGCAACGCGCGGGGGGTGGCGGGTCTTGGTGGCATAATCCGTTCACAAGACCAATCTTCTACCTTTGCCCGTGGGGGGGAATATCTCTCCACCCACTGGGTGGGTCAGGCATCTGTGCGGATCAGTCCTCCGCCTCCCTTTCCCCGTTTCTTCCCGTCTTCGGGCCCGGCCTAGCCGCATATACACGTGTAATTTAAAAGGGGAGGGCTTCAGATGTGCACGGGAACACGCGTACGGGCGGGGCGGGGTGGGTAGGAGTGGGGATAAATGGAAGATTTACAACCGCCCGCTTGGCTTGCTGGGGCGGTTGGAGATTCTACGGAGCTTCCGAAGAGCGTTTTTTTCTGCGGCCTCTTCCGGGAAAGCGCACCCGAGCGGCCCTCGTGCGTCCCCGGGTGGGGAACCCGACACGTGTCGGCTTTCCTCCCCGGGCCAGCCCGGCTGCGGCCGTCTCCGACAAGGATCGAGCGATGTACCCGAGTTTGGAAGCCGCCCCCAATTCGTTTCTCTCTCTCTGCCCTGCGACCGGGTTTAGCAAGCAAGTCGAACGTGTGAACGCCACCCCGATCGCTAAAACAGGGTCTGGCAATAGGGGAAACAGAAACCAAGATTCGTTTGGCGGTGTCAACGTTGGACATTTGGATGGGACGAGGCTCCGGCTGTCCCAAATCGGGACGACCGAGGTGCACGCAAGATTTAGGTTTTGATGATCATGCGAGGCTGCCTTGCTTTGAATTTCTGGAGCAGGAGGGGGCCAAATATAAATATGCATGATGTAAATAAACCCACTAATAAATAAATGAAAACCGAGGAAAGCAGATGGAAGGGTTTGAGATTTTTTTTATTTTTGAGCTGCATCTAAGAGACTGACTGTCTCATAAAAAGTTCTTTTTTTAATAAGAAAATTTACAAATATATATTACATTCAAGAATACATAAACACACAACACAACATTAAAAACAAGAGATGACCTTGCTCTCTCTTTACTACCGTAAGATGTTTTTTACTTTTTAAAATGATTCTAATTTTTTTGCATTTTCATATTGTTAGCAAATGTACCTTTCCATTATAAGTCCATTCCATTATAGTAGTATGTTATTAGTTATGAATAATAAATTGTATTAGTATAAAATTTTTTTATTAATAGCTAATAAATTCATGCGTGGTCAAATTAGTATACCTCACCTTCCGTTGATCAGCAGTCATTTAGTCCTCATGGTCCATCTCGTCTGCCCTTATACTATTTCCTGTATTTTATCTTAGGATTGATATATGTTTATCCCAGGCATGTTTAAATTCAGTAAATTCAGTTAATGTGGATTTACCAACCACGTCTGCTGGAAGTTTGTTCCAAGCATCTACTACTCTTTCAATAAAACATTTTCTCACGTTGCTTCTGATCTTTCCCCCAACTAACCTCACATTGTGCCCCTTGATCTTGTGTTCACTTTCCTATTAAAAACACTTCCCTCCTGAACCTTATTTAACCCCTTAACATATTTAAATGTTTTGATCATGTCCCCCCCCCCCAGTTTCCCTTCTGTCCTCCAGACTATACAGATTGAGTTCATGAAGTCTTTCCTGATACGTTTTATGCTTAAGACCTTTCACCATTCTTGTAGCCCGTCTTTGGACCCGTTCAGTTTTATCAATATCTTTTTGTAGGTGAGGTCTCCAGAACTGGACACAGTATTATTCAAATGGGGTCTCACCAACGCTCTATACAGCGGGTTCACAATCTCCCTCTTCCTGCTTGTTATACCTCTAGCTATGCAACCAAGCATTCTACTCGCTTTCTCTACTGCCTGATCGCACTGTTCACCCATTTTGAGACTCTCAGAAATCTATGTTCTATCATAAAAAGTTCTCAATGGTATTTTGAACTGAAGAGCTTTGAACTTCAGTTCAAACAAGGGGGCACAATCTGAGGGGAGTTGGGGGAAAGATTAGAAGTAACGTGAGAAAATATTATTTTATTGAAAGAGGAGTAGATGCTTGGAACAAACTTCCAGCAGATGTGGTTGGTAAATCCACAGTAATTGAATTTAAACATGCCTGTGATAAACAGATCCATCCTAAGATAAAATACAGGAAATAATATAAGGGCAGACTAGATGGACCATGAGGTCTTTTTCTGCTGTCAATCTTCTATGTTTCTAACTTAGCTTGTGCGCTTGACAAGTTCTTTCCTTACCTTGCTTGGTGGATACAGGTTGTCTGGAAGGTAGAGAGAGGATGATAATAATAATAATAATAATTATTATTATTATTATGACCCATGAAAGCCAAAGCAAGGGCCAAGGACTTCTAACATTCCGGTATTGGGGTGGGTTTTTATAAGAATTTTTTTAAAAATTTCTCCACAAATTCCATTTTATATATCAATATACGCATACCTTGAAATATATGTAACGCTCTCTACATGGGGCTACCTTTGAAAAGTGTTTGGAAACTCCAGATCGTGCAGAATGCAGCTGCAAGAGCAATCATGGGCTTTCCCAAAAATGCCCATGTCACACCAACACTCCGCAGTCTGCATTGGTTGCCGATCAGTTTCCAGTCACAATTCAAAGTGTTGGTTATGACCTATAAAGCCCTTCATGGCACCGGACCAGATTATCTCCAGGACCACCTTCTGCCGCACGAATCCCAGCGACCGATTAGGTCCCACAGAGTGGGCCTTCTCCAAGTCCCATCCACTAAACAATGTCGTTTGGCGGGGCCCAGGGGAAGAGCCTTCTCTGTGACGGCCCCGGCCCTCTGGAACCAACTCCCCCCAGAGATCAGAATTGCCCTCACCCTCCTCGCCTTTCGTAAGCTCCTTAAAACCCACCTCTGCCGTCAGGTATGGGGGAACTGAGATATTCTTTTCCCCTGGGCCTCTACAGTTTATACATCGTATGTCAGTATGTATGTCTGGTTTTTATAATAAGGGTTTTTTAGTTGTTTTATTATTGGATTGCTACATATTGTTTTTATCACTGTTGTTAGCCGCCCCGAGTCCACGGAGAGGGGTGGCATACAAATCCAATAAATAAATAAACAAACAAACAAACAAATAAATAAATATCGATCACACACATGTACATACATTTTAAAACAATCAATCTTATGACTGTTGATTGTTTCCTGGTTGCTTCTTTGACCCCTATGATAATCATTAAACTGTTGTAATTCATGATTCTTGACAAATGTATCTTTTCTTTTATGTACACTGAGAGCACATGCACCAAAGTCCGCATAGAAATCTAATTAATTAAAATAAATAATAAATAAAGTTAAATAAATTCCTTGTGTGAATAATAATAACAATAACAATAATACTCATTTCATTACAAACCAAAGTTATCCTTGGCCAAAAACATCCAGGGTAGTTTATGTTAGTCTGTTGGTCCTTCAAAGTGTCGTGCAAACGTAAAAAATAGGGTCAGGCCTTTTAATAATTGTGCTCAAGCATGTGTGGACATAACCCACAAGTCATTACACGGTGTTGCCATATTTAACTTCCATAAAATTATATTTCAAGAGAAATCAGTAATTAAAATATGGTTTTTCATAGCTCCATCCAGTCTGCTTTCTGGGCACCAGATTAACTCCCAACACGCAGCAATGACTTTTGTTATTAAAGAAATACTCCAGTCAGAGCCCAGATTATTCTTTCTTAACTTTGCCATCAACACACAAGGTTCTACCAGATCTTTCCATCTAGTACAGGGATCCCCAAACTTGGCAAGCTATGCTGGCAGGAGAATTCTGGGAGTTGAAGTCCACCAGTTTTCACGTTGCCAAGTTTGAAGACCTCTGATCTAGTAGTTCTTCATTTGCCACATCAACTTTCTCCAGGTTGGTGTGTTGGCCCAGAATATAACCTGTAGAAAGTTTTCAAACTCCATGCAAAGAGAAAGGATGTGCAGATAAGACTCCATTGTTGTTGTTGTTGTTGTTGTTGTTGTTGTTATTAGTATTATTATCCGCTATGACAACTTTCGTCCCCTGTCCAATTATAGAAACATAGAAGACTGACGGCAGAAAAAGACCTCATGATCCATCTAGTCTGCCCTTATACTATTTTCTGTATTTTATCTTAGGATGGATCTATGTTTATCCCAGGCATGTTTAAATTCAGTTACTGTGGATTTACCAACCACGTCTGCTGGAAGTTTGCTCCAAGGATCTACTACTCTTTCAGTAAAATAATATTTTCTCATGTTGCCTTTGATCTTTCCCCCAACTAACTTCAGATGGTGTCCCCTTGTTCTTGTGTTCACTTTCCTATTAAAAACACTTCCCTCCTGGACCCTATTTAACCCTTTAACATATTTAAATGTTTCGATCATGTCCCCCCTTTTCCTTCTGTCCTCCAGACTATACAGATTGAGTTCATTTAGTCTTGCCTGATACGTTTTATACTTAAGACCTTCCACCATTCTTGTAGCCCGTCTTTGGACCCGTTCAATTTTGTCAATATCTTTTTGTAGGTGAGGTCTCCAGAACTGAACACAGTACTCCAAATGTGGTCTCACCAGCGCTCTGTATAAGGGGATCACAATCTCCCTCTTCCTGCTTGTTATACCTCTAGCTATGCAGCCAAGCATCCTACTTGCCTTTCCTTGCCTTTCGTAAGCTTCTTATCTTTCCTTTCCTTCACCTATCTTATATATTCTCTTCCTTTCATATATCCTCTCCTCTAAGTTCACTTTCACCCTCTTTTATATTATCACATGTCTATTTTTCTTCCTATGTATTTGTATATTGGACAAATGAATAAATAAATAAATAAACTATGTTAGAAGGGCACAGCCAGGAAAAAGTGGGCCCAAATCAGCAAGAAAGCTCCACACTCAGGTAGAGCCCAGTATCTTAATCACTACACTGTATTGTAGACTATACCTAGGGGAAGAGCCTTCTCTGTGGGGCCCCGGCCCTCTGGAATCAGCTACCCCTGGAGATTACCATTGCTCCAACCTTCTTCACCTTCAAAAAGAGTAGAAACTCATTTTTGCCACCAGGCTTGGGGTTTTTAGATCTTCCTTCTGACCAATGAATGTTTTCAGTATGATTGTTGAATGATTGGTTTGATAGGTTTTCTTTTAATTGAATTTAATGGTTGTTTTAATGTATTATTAATTGGATTCATATTATTGTTCTGTTTTTGTACATGCTGTGAGCCGCCCTGAGTCCTCGGAGAGAGGCGGCATACAAATCCAATTAAATACATAAATAAATATATTGGCTCTGCAGACCTACAGGAGTCCTGGCTGCTTGTACTAAACTAGCCTTTATTACAAGGGTCGTCCAGAAAGTAATGCACCACATTTTTTTTCTCAACCTACAATAATGCGAATGCGAAACTTTAGATATACATTATTTGAATTGTCAAGAGCGCGTGTGTAAATTTTGTGTTTCTTCAGACAGATAGTGTAGTTGCAGCAGTGTCCCACAATGGTGTCTGTAAGTGATGTACGTTACAAGCAGCGTGTCAATTGAATTTCTCACTGCGGAGAAAGAAACTGTTGGGAACATTCACAAACGTTTGTGTACAGTTTATGGAGAATCTGCAGTCGACAGAAGTACGGTTAGTCGCGGGAGACATTTTGAGGATGACGAAGTGGTGATTCGCACAGTGCAGAAATGGCTTAGTGACCACAACAAGGAGTAGTGCCGATAGGGCATACACGCCCTTGTATCTTGCTGGAGGAAGGCCATAGAATCAGACGTAGATTATGTGGAAAAATAGGGAGTATAGAAGAAACATCATTCTTTCTTGTGTGTACGTTTCATTGTGTTCAATAAATAATTGTTGAAGGAAAAAAAATGTGGTGCATTATTTTCTGGGCGACCTTCGTACATCCGCAACTGGAATGTAGTGTAACCCACAATGGATGATTGGTTTTTTGTAGGCAAAAGAAGAACAAGCTACACTTGCATTATAGGACAAATGTTCTCTGAACTTTAGGAGAATTTAAGATGAACACTTCTCTAGACGAGATGGGCAGCACATAAATCTAAATAAATAAATTCAACAAGGGAAGTCATTTTGACAGGGAAGTATCTTTCGCAGTATATTTTCCCAGAGACTCCCGAGGAGAAGACTGCTGTGGATTATGGTTTATCCCTGGAGTTTCCTGCATAGGACAGAAAGTGGGTAATAGCTACAAGATCTCCTTGGATATTATTTTCTATAGAATTGATCTGCCTTCCACGGATTTGTTAGATCATGTTGTGTAATAATCATGCTGGCTGGTGAGGCTACAGAAATATTTCAAAAGCAAGGTGTGTAAATTTGTGTAATTGTCTAGATTTATTTTCCTTTTTTTTTTTTTGGTACATGTCTTCTCAAGAATCTTGCTAGTTCACACGCAGCACATTGGATAGTTCAGAGGTGGAAAGCAACCCATTGTTTATAAACCCCTCTGATGTATGTATGTATGTATGTATGTATGTATGTATGTATGTATGTATGTATGTATAGTGCTCCAAAAAATAAAGGAACACTTAACAGAATATAACTCCAAGAATGTAGCTGCGAGAGCAATCATGGGCTTTCCCAAATATGCCCATGTTACACCAACACTCCGCAGTTTGCATTGGTTGCCGATCAGTTTCCGGTCACAATTCAAAGTGTTGGTTATGACCTATAAAGCCCTTCATGGCACCGGAACAGATTATCTCAGGGGCCGCCTTCTGCTGCACGAATCCCAGCGACCAGTTAGGTCCCAAAGAGTGGGTCTTCTCCGGGTCGCGTCAACTAAACAATGTCGCTTGGTGGGACCCAGGGGAAGAGCCTTCTCTGTGGCGGCCCCGGCCCTCTGGAACCAACTCCCCCCAGAGATTAGAATTGCCCCCACCCTCCTTGCCTTTCATAAGCTTCTTAAAACCTACCTCTGCCGCCAGGCATGGGGAATTGAGATTCCCTTTCCCCCTAGGCCTTTACAATTTCATGCATGGTATGTCTGTATGTATGTTTGGGTTTTTATATTAATGGGTTTTTAATCGTTTTTAGTATTGGATTATTATTGTACGCTGTTTTATGATTGCTGTTAGCCGCCCCGAGTCTTCGAAGGGGGGCGGCATATAAATCCAATAAATAAATAAATGAATGAATGAATAAATAAATAAATGTAAATCAAACTTCTGTGAAATCAAACTGTCCACTTAGGAAGCAACACTGATTGACAATTTCACATGCTGTTGTGCACATTCAACTTTGTACAGAACAAAGTATTCAATGAGAATATTTCAGATCCAGGATGTGTTCTTTGAGTGTTCCCTTTATTTTATTTTTTTTCAGTAGTGCATATTGCATGAAAGTAGTCAAAACCACAAAGCCAAATTCGGGATTAACCTGCTCAATCAATGTTGCACATTTTGCAGATGTGACGCAAAGCGAAATATCTTATCAAAACCATAGAATGAATCATTCTGAGCCCTGTTTACACTTGTATAGAAATCCAATAAATAAATAATGCAAAATCTTTCTGCAAGTCAATCATTTAGCTATCCAGGGGTCCTTCTATTCCCTAATGCCTTTTGGGTGGGATATATCTGCTACAACATCCTTCCTGTCAACGACTACTTCAGCTTCAACCGCAACAATACACAAGCACACCACAGATACAAACTCAAAGTAAACCGCTCCAAACTCGACTGGAGGAAATACGACTTTAGCAACTGAGTAGTTAATGCATGGAACTCACTACTGGACTCTGTAGTTTCGTCATCAAAACTTTACCCTTATAGACTATTTGCTGTTGACCTCACCCAGAACTCACTACCGGACATCACCAAACCCCCAATTCCTAAGAGATCAGTAAGGAGGGTGCACATTGAAGAGAATAGACTAGTAATATATATAAAGAAAAGGATAGAAGAAAAGATATAAAAATAGGGGAGAAGTTATATGAAAGGAAGAAAAGATATATGAGATAAAGGAGAGACAATTGGACAGGGGACGGAAGGCACACTGGTGCATTTATGTACGCCCCTTACTGTCCTCTTAGGAACCTGGAGAGGTCAATCGTGGATAGTCTAAGGAAAAAATGTTGGGGGTTAGGAGTTGACACTACTGAGTCCAGTAATGAGTTCCACGCTTCGACAACTCGATTGCTAAAGTCATATTTTTTACAGTCAAGTTCGGAGCGGTTAATATTAAGTTTGAATCTGTTGCGTGCTCTTGTATTGTTGCAGTTGAAGCTGAAGTAGTCCGGAAAGGAATAGAAAGGTTGACCACTTAAAGGAGAATGGCCCATAGCAGTAACTGGTAATGGAGGAAGCCCCTTTTCTACATCCCTCGCGATTATGAAAGCTGGCAGAATCATGGTTATGGGTGGCCATGGTTTGATTTTTGGGTTGCTAAGGAGCCCAAGAGTGTTCTTCTGTATCTCGCAGGGTGGCTTGGCCAAAGAGAAGCTGATCCAGAGAAGACAACTTGGACAAGATAGATGTACAGTAAACCCCAAACTCCACCTAGGTTTCCTCTTGGGTGTCACCAGAGTGGGAGGGAAATTCTCGGTTTTTTTAAAAGGCCTTTCCTACTCTTTGAGATTTCAACTTCTGTTGGAGACAACTCTTCCCCGCTGCTCATCCTTTGCCACTTCACGCCCCTCTGAGAATGACTTCCTACTCTTTGTAGTAAATCTTTCTCGCCATAGCTAAACCCCGCCCTCCCACCTCCCCCTTTAGTCTTTGTTGCGGGGAACTATATTTAGGGAACCCCTAGTTTCTAAATCTGCATTTCCAATGACAGGGGGGACCACGGATAGAAGAGAAGGGAAGGGGAGGGAAGCGAATAGAGAATAGAGAATAGAATAGAATAGAGAATAGAATAGAATTCTTTATTGGCCAAGTGTGATTGGACACACAAGGAATTTGTCTTTGGTGCATAAGCTCTCAGTGTACGTAAAAGCAAATATAGGTTCATCAACAATCACAAGGTAGAACTCTTAATGATAGTCTGGGTACAAGCAAGCAATCCAACCAATATAATCTACAGTATAAGGATACAAGCCCTAAATCTTTCTGCATTGGGAGCCCAGCTTTGCAACGAATCCCTGGCTGGGAAGGGAGATGTCTGGGTCGGGGGATGATGGGAGCGGTAGTGCAAGAGATCTCAAAAAGAGATGTCCTGGCCAGTAGGAAGGACAGTTGGATGGGGGAGGGGCGCAGGGGGGGGGACTCTATCCTTTCTCTCTCTCTCCCTTATCTCTATATAAAGTATATCCTCTCTCTCTATTTACCTATCCTCTGTATTTTATCTCTCTCTATATCTATCTATCCTCTCTATATATATTCTCTCTATACTTACCTATCCTCTGTGTCTATATCTGTCTGTCTGTCTGTCTGTCTGTCTGTCTATCTATCTATCTATCTATCTATCTATCTATCTATCTATCCTCTCTCTATTCTTTCTCTCTATATATCCTCTCTATTTACCTATCCTCTGTACTATATCTGTCTGTCTGTCTCTCTCTATCTATCTATCCTCTTAATTTTCTCTCTCTATCCTCTCTCTATCCTCTCACTATATATATATATATATATCCTCTATTTATCTATCATCTGTCTATCTGTCTGTCTGTCTATCTATTTATCTATCTATCTACCTACCTACCTACCTACCTGCTCTCTCTCCATCCTCTCTCTCCGTGTCTTTATCTATCCTCTTTCTATCCTCTCTCTCTCTCTCTCTCCATGCGCTTCTTCTCCTGCTCCCCCCCTCCCGGGAGCCGCGTGTAACTTGAGAACTAGCGCCTTGGATTCTCCTCTTTTTGGAACGAAACTCATTCTCCGCTCCGGGCTCCAGGCCGTTCCCTCTATACCTCCCCCCCATCCCATGCCCCGGGGTGGTGGTGGTGGGGCTCGGGAGAACTTTGCAAGGGCGGCCGGGCGACCCCGGGGGCGGCCCCACTGGCCGTGCAAGCAGAGCCGAGCCAGCCCAGCCTCCTCGGTTGGCAAGACGGGCCGGGGGAACCGTCGGGTGGGGAGAGGCTCCTCCTCCTCCTCCTGCCCGCTCGCCCTCCTGGTTCCCACGTTGCCCGGGTCGGCCGAGCAAGACCCCTCCCCGGAGGAGCCTCGGCCGCCGCCGCCGCCGCCGCCGCCGTCCGCGCGATCTCCCACAATCCTCGCTCCGAAAAGCCAATCGCGCCGAGCCCTGCTTGCGTACGAGGGCTTGCCAGAAAACTCCGCCTCCTTCCCGCTTTCGTGCTCCGGAGAGAGAGGGCGAGAGAGCCCTCGCTCGGGTCCGGGATGCCGCCGAGGAGCCCCGCGCGGGAGGAAGCGCCGCCGCCGCCACCGCCGCCCGATGTCAGCGCCGGAGGAGCCTGTTAGGAGACACGTGTCGGCCCTTCGCGCGCGGACCACACGCGCGCCAGGTGAGCCCCCCCCCCCCACTGCTCCGCTTAACTCCCCCTCTTTTTTTTTTTTTACCTGGGCATCGCGGCTCGGCTGGGGACTTTCCTGCGGGGGCGCCCTGCCTTCCCTCCCTCGCCTTCCACCCAACTTTTACGGGGAAGGAAAGTTTGCGGGCGTCGGGGAAGGGGCGCTGGGCAGGACCCAGAAAGATTTTCTCCCTACCCCCCGCCCACCCACTCGCTCTTCTCTCCCTAGAAGCCGGGGGGGGGGGGTTTCTTGGTGGGGGAAGGAGACACGACTGGTTGAGCTGGCGGAACCCCGCGGTGCCTTAAGCTGGACTAGACCCTTCCCACCCACCCCACGCCCGTTGGTTCGGTTCACACGAACGGCAGGGGCTCATCCGGAGCGACTTCCTAGGGTCTCGCGTGGCGCTGGGTTGGGGGATCGCGAGGAGGGGGCTCGAGCTTAGTTGGGCTTGATGTAGCGGCAGCGCTTCGACTTATATACCGCTTTCCCGGGGCTTTTTATGGTTACTGCCCCCCAATCTGGGGTCCTCGTTTGACCAGCCTTGGAAGCATGGAGGGCTAAATCAATAGCGCTTGGACTTGTATGCCACTTCGCCCTGTTATTATAACCCTTCCCTAAGTGGTTTATAGAGTGAGCCTTTTGCCCCCCAACTATCTGGCCTTCTGATTCTGTAGCTCTTATACACGACTTCACTGTGTTTTTAAAGCCCTTCTCTAAGCGGTTGATAGAGTGAGCCTATTGCCCCCTCTCTCCTCCCCCCCCCCCCCCCCCACTATCTGGGGTCCTTGTTTTACCGACCTCGGAAGGCTGAGTCAATAGCACTTGGACTTATATGCCACTTCACCATGTTATTACAGCCCTTCCCTAAGCGGTTTATAGAGTCACCCTATTGCCCCTGTCTACACTGTCTGGAGTCCTCGTATTATTGACCTTGGAAGGATGGAAGGCTAAATCAATAGCACTTGGACTTATATGCCACTTCACCATGTTATTACAGCCCTTCCCTAAGCGGTTTATAGAGTCACTCTATTGCCCCTGCCTACACTGTCTGGGGTCCTCGTATTATTGACCTTGGAAGGATGGAAGGCTAAATCAATAGCACGTGGACTTATATAACACTTCACAGTGTTTTTACAGCCCTTCCCTAAGCGGTTTATAGAGTCACCCTCTTGCCTCCCAACTATCTGGGCTCATTTTAGCGACCTTGGAAGGATGGAAGGCTGAATCAATAGCACTTGGACTTATATACCGCTTCACCTTGTTTGTACGGCCCTAAGCAGTTTATAGAGTCAGCTTATTGCCCCCCAACCAGTGAAGGGCTACCAAAATTTTTACTACCACACTGTGGGCATTGGCTTATGCAGGACACCCTGCATTTTCTTTCAACATCTTTCAATTCAAATTGGGTGCTCTGGGGGGGAGCTCCATTTTCGCTACCCCACTGCATGTGTCCCCCTTCTTGGGCAAATAGTCCATCTCTGCCCCCAACTATCATTTTACCAAACTCGGAAGGATGGAAAGCTGAATCAATAGCACTTGGACTTATCTGCTGCTTCACTCTGTTTTCACAGCCCTTCCCTAAGCAGTTTATAGAGTGAGCCTTTTGCCCCCCCCCCCATCTGGGGTCCTCGTTTTACCAACCTCGGAAGTTTGGCTGAGTCAGTAGTACTTGGACTTATATACCACTTCACCTTGTTTTTTACAGCCCTACCCTAAGCAGTTTATAGAGTCAGCTTATTGCCCCCCAACTATCTGAGGTCCTCGTTTTATCAAACTTGGAAGGATGGAAGGCTGAGTCAATAATACTTGGACTTATATACCGCTTCACCATGCTTTTACAGGCCTTGCCTAAGTAGCTTATAGAGTCAACTTATTGTCCCCCAACTATCTGACATCCTCGTTTTATCAAACTTGGAAGGATGGAAGGCTGAGTCAATTATACTTGGACGTATATGCCACTTCACCATGCTTTTACAGGCCTTCCCTAAGCAGTTTATAGAGTCAACTTATTGTCCCCGAACTACCTGAGGTCCTCGTTTTACCAACCTCAGAAGGATGGAAGGCTGAGTCCATACCGCTTCGACTTACATACCGCTTCACCATGCTTTTACAGGCCTTGCCTAAGTAGCTTATAGAGTCAACTTATTGCCCCCCAGCTATCTGAGGTTCTCGTTTTACCAACCTTGGAAGGATGGGAAGCTGAATCAATAGCACTTCGGCTTATATGCCATGCTTTTACAGGCGTTTCCTAAGTGGTTTGTTTGTTTGTTTATTCATTCCTTCCTTCCTTCCTTCCTTCCTTCATTCATTCATTCATTCATTCATTCATTTATTAAATTTGTATGCCGCCCCTCTCCGTAGACTCGGGGCGGCTCACAACAGTAATAGAAAAACAATGTACAATACAAATCTAATAATTAAAACTAAAAACCCATAATTTAAAAAACATGCACACAACATACCATACATAAACAATATAGGCCTGTGGAAGTTGTCTCAGTTCCCCCATGCAGAGGTGGGTTTTAAGGAGCTTGCGAAAGGCAAGGAGGGTGGGGACAGTTCTAATCTCAGGGGAGAGCTGGTTCCAGAGAGTTGGGGCCGTCACATAGAAGGCTCTTCCCCTGGGACCCGCCAAACGACATTGTTTAGTTGACGGGACCCGGAGAAGGCCAACTCTGTGGGACTTAATCGGTCGCTGGGATTCGTGCGGCAGAAGGTGGTCCCGGAGATATTCTGGTCCGATGCCATGAAAGGCTTTGTAGGTCATAACCAACGCTTTGAATTGTGACCGGAAATTGATCGGCAACCAATTGCAGACTGCGGAGTGTTGGTGTAACATTGGCATACCTAGGGAAACCCATGATTGCTCTTGCAGCTGCATTCTGCACAATCTGGAGTTTCCGAACACTTTTCAAAGGTAGCCCCATGTAGAGAGCGTTACAGTAGTCGAGCCTCGAGGTGAGTCAGCTCCCGTCACTATCTGGAATTCTGGTTTTGCCGATCTCGGAAGGTTGGAAGGCTGAATCGAGACCAATAGGACTTAGACTTATATGCCCCTTTGACAGCCTCCCTCTAAGCGTCTTATAGAGTCGGCCTCTTGCCACTGTTGACTCGCAACGATCTAGAATGTGATGCCTTCTGGGAAGGAAGCCTCCACTAAGCTACCCGAGATGCTTTGTTTTGTTTGTTTGTTTGTTAAGTGTGTATTAGGATTGCAGCCTGCTGGGTTGTAGGAGAGAATAAGCCCTCCCCCTTGGGCCCTTCTGCATTTGTTTTGGGGAGGGACAGACAAAGAAAGGCATTTGAAGACCGTATGATATACGCAGAGTGGCCCTCGTCCTTTCCTTTAACTTCGAACATTTCTCGTGCTGGCCTGGCTGGGATAAAAGCTTGTTGTTTTCATTCCTGTCTCTGGGTGCGAGAATGGAGGGAGGGGGGTGTCAGAAAACCATGCCAGAAAGAGGAAGGATTTGACTCTCTCTCTCTCTCTCGAGAGAGAGAGAGAGAGAGGGAGGGAGGGAGAGAGAGAGAGAGGAAGGGAGAAAGAAAGAAAGAAAGAAAGAAAGAAAGAAAGAAAGAAAGAAAGGGAGAGACACAAGCAGACAGAGAGAGGCAGACATTGACAATTAGAGAGAGGGAGGGAGGGAGGGAGAGAAAGAAAGACAGAGACAGATACACACACACACAGAGAGAACATCAGACAGAGAGAGGCAGGGAGGGAGAGACAGAGACAGGCAGAGAGAGAGAGAGAGAGAAAGACACAGAGAGACAATGAGACAGAGAGAGAGACACACACACACAGAGACAATGAGACAGAGACAGAAGGAGAGACAGAGACTCAGAGAGACACTAAAAGAGAGACAGGCAGAGAGGCACAGAGAGAAAGACACAGAGATAGACAGAAAGAGACAAAGAGAAAGAGACATACAGAGGCAGACAGAAAGAGAGAGACAATCAGAGAGAGAGAGAGAATCAGAAAGAGACAAAGAGACAGACATAGAAAAAGAGATACAGAGAGAGGGACAGACAGACAGAGACAGAGCGAAAGACACGGAGGGGGAGAGGGAGAGACAGAGACAGACAAACAGAGACAGCAAAGAAAGAGACAGACAGAGAGACACACACATAGTAGAGACAGAGACAGACAGACAGACAGACATCCCAGTAGGAAACAGAGCCTGTCAGAAACAGCCAGCTCTCTGATCCTGCTTCAAATGTTTTTATAGAGTCATAAGGGGGCTTCTAGACAAAATCAAAGTGATTAGGGGGACCACCACTGAGAAGGCCTCTTGGCCTGTCTCTGCTGATGTGCTGTCCGTCAAGGGATCGAACCTGGTGATTTGGAGATATGGCAAAGTTTGGCTTCCTTGCTTCCCCAAGGCCAACTCCACGCCTGGGGGGGAGAGGGCTTTCTCCTAGTGGTAAAGAGACTCTAGAACAGTGATGACGAACCTTTTATCCCTTGGGTGCTGAAAGGGCATGTGTGAGCGCTATTGTGCATGAGTGCCCACACCCATAATACTCAATGCCTGGGGAAGGCGAAAACAGATTCTCCCATCCCCTGGAGGCCCTTCTGGAGGCCGGAAATGGCCTGTTTCCCAACTTCTGGTGGGCCCGCTAGTGTTTCGCTCTCCCCAAGGTCCAAAGGCTTCTCTGGAGCTGGTGGAGGGTAGAAATGCTGTCCCCCATCCCTCCTGGAGACTCTCTGGAAGTCAAAGATGCTCTCCCAGAGCCTCTGTGAGTCAAAAATCAGCTGGCCGGCACACACATGCATGTTCAAGCTGAGCTAGGGTACCAGCAGATATGGCTTCACATGCCATCACCATCACTGCTCTAGAAAAAGTGCAGAGAAGAGCAACAAAGATGATTAGGGGACTGGAGACTGAAACATATGAAGAACGGTTACAGCAGGACCTGGGCATGGCTAGTTTAGTGGAAAGAAGGACCAGGGGAGACATGATAGCAGTCTTCCAATATCTCAGGGGTTGCCCCAAAGAAGGAGGAGTCAACCTATTCTCCAACGCACCTGAGGGTAGAACAAGAAGCAATGGGTGGAAACTAAACAAGGAGAGAAGCAACGTAGAACTAAGGAGAAATTTCCTGACAGTCAGAACAATTAACCAGTGGAACAGCTTTCCCTCCAGAACTTGTGAAGGCTCCAACACTGGAGGTTTTTAAGCAGATGTTGGATAACCATCTGTCTGAAGTGGTGTAGGGTTTCCTGCCCAAGCAGGGGGTTGGACTAGAAGACCTCCAAGGTCCCTTCCAACTCTGTTGTTGTTGTTGTTGTTGTTGTTGTTGTTGTTGTTGTTGTTGTTGTTGTTATTATTATTATTATTATTATTATTATGTCAGAGATCACTATGCTGGATTTCATATTTCATCACCAGTCAGGCGCTTCCCAAGCACCTAAGACTGAGTAATGTAGCGGCGAATTATGTTTGCCGATCCCAGTAAAGCGGCCTTTTGCAATTGACAGATGGAGATTTTGTCAATTCCGATGGTTTTCAAATGTCCGTTGAGATCCTTTGGCACTGCGCCCAGCGTGCCAAGTACCACTGGCACCACTTTCACGGGCTTATGCCAGAGTCGTTGCAGCTCGATTTTTAGATCTTCGTATTTCACTAATTTCTCTAGCTGCTTCTCCTCAATTCTGCTGTCCCCTGGGATTGTGATGTCGATGATCCATACTTTCTTTTTCTCCACAATCAGGATGTCTGGTGTGTTATGCTTCAGAATTCGGTCAGTCTGAAGTCGGAAGTCACACAGTAATAATAATAATAATAATAATAATAATAATAATAATAATAATAATAATAATAATATTATTATTATTATGATTATTATGAAAGCTAGCTAGGAAAGAGAAGGAGCAGGTCACTCACAGACTATTTAAATCAGTGCCCCCCTTCTCCCCCCCCAACCGTTTGGGTACCAGGGACCGGTTCCATGGAGAGATTTTTTTTCCCATAGCCCGGAGAGGATGTAGTTTCTCCTGGTGCCTACATCTCACCGATGGGGCTTCGTTTGTTTGCATGGACCCTTTTCTTGCATGCCGTAGCCTGGTTTCAGTCGACGGACCGGGGAAGGGGAGGGGCTGGGGACCCCTGATTTAAACTACCCACTCAGCGCTGAAACAGAAATGGGGCCGACGGTTTGCTGGCCTGTGTAAGGGAGACAAGGCTCACCTTCTGGGATCTGCTCTGCTGTACTTCTTCTTCGCCTTCTTCCTTACCATCTTTTCTGTTCGCTCAGGTGAGGGTGGGGGATGCCAGTGAAAGACGCAGTGCCTTGCACAACAGGGATAAATCACCCCGGGACGTTCGTGCATCGTCACCGCGAAGGGGTTTGTAAGTACAAAAAAGAGGGACATTCGAAAAGTGAAGGAATGTTGGGGAGGGAAACGGGGTCTGTGAGAAGTTAGATGGCCTGTCTCGCGAGGATCCTGGCTTCTACCCAGAGATGCACCAAGCACAAATCCCTTGTGTCTCCAATCACACTTGGCCAATAAAGAATTCTGTTCCTGTTCTGTTCTTGTTCTGTTCTATTCATTTTCTTCTCTATTCTATTCATTTTCTTTATTCTATTCTATTCTTATTCCTATTCTATTCTATTCATTTTCTTTATTCTATTCTATTCTTATTCCCATTCTATTCTATTCATTTTCTTCTCTATTCTATTCATTTTCTTCTCTATTCTATTCATTTTCTTCTCTATTCTATTCATTTTCTTCTCTATTCTATTCATTTTCTTTATTCTATTCTGTTCATTTTCTTTATTCTATTCTATTTATTTTCTTCACTACTCTATTCTATTCATTTTCTTTATTCTATTCTGTTCATTTTCGTCTCTATTCTATTCATTTTCTTCTCTATTCTATTCATTTTCTTCTCTATTCTATTCATTTTCTTTATTCTATTCTATTTATTTTCTTCACTACTCTATTCTATTCATTTTCTTTATTCTATTCTGTTCATTTTCGTCTCTATTCTATTCTTATTCCTATTGTATTCTATTCATTTTCTTTATTCTGTTCTATTCTTATTCCTATTCCTATTCTATTCTATTCATTTTCTTCTCTATTCTATTCTATTCTTCTATTCTATATTCTGTTCAATTCTACTCTATTCTATTCTATTTTGTGAATGGCCTGCTTGCATTCTCCATGCTGTAGTTTTCTGCCATTATTGATATTGGTTACAGGTTATGTTTTTTATTTTGGAAAGAAAAAGCAGTAAGAATCTACTTTAAAAAAAAGTTCTAATCATGTGGCAGGTGTTTCTCCATGATATTAAAGTCAGAATTTAGAACAGGGCAACTCCAAATGCTAAAGGGGTTCTTATCTATTGTCTTTTCTTATAACATGCAGGCATCTGTTTGCATAATAATAAATTGCCAAATTCAGTTGAATTTGTCTCCCCTATTCACTGGGAAGCAGTAGGAATTTGAAAGAAATTGATTTTTTCTGAATGTGAAAAATAGTTTCCTTTAACATAGAAAGGACTGCATCTCTTACACACACGTTTTGAGACTATATTTTATTAAATTAACTCAAAATTCACACAAACTTTTCACACAAGTGTTCGGAAGCTTCAGGTCGTGCAGAATGCAGCTGCGAGAGCAATCATGGGCTTTCCCAAATATGCCCATGTCACACCAACACTCCGCAGTCTGCATTGGTTGCCGATCAGTTTCCGGTCACAATTCAAAGTGTTGGTTATGACCTATAAAGCCCTTCATGGCACCGTACCAGATTATCTCAGGGACCGCCTTCTGCTGCACGAATCCCAGCGACCAGTTAGGTCCCACAGAGTGGGTCTTCTCCGGGTCCCGTCAACTAAACAATGCCGCTTGGCAGGACCCAGGGGAAGAGCCTTCTCTGTGGCGGCCCCGGCCCTCTGGAACCTACTCCCCCCAGAGATTAGAATTGCCCCCACCCTCCTTGCCTTTCGTAAGCTACTTAAAACCCACCTCTGCCGCCAGGCATGGGGGGATTGAGATGCTCTTTCCCCCTAGGCCTTTACAATTTCATGTATGGTATGTCTGTATGTATGTTTGGTTTTTTATATTAATGGGTTTTTAATCATTTTTAGTATTTATTGGATTATTATTGTACATTGTTTTATTATTGCTGTCAGCCGCCCCGAGTCTCCGGAGAGGGGCGGCATACATAGAAACATAGAAGGCTGAGGGCAGAAAAAGACCTCATGGTCCATCTAGTCTGCCCTTATACTATTTCCTGTGTTTTATCTTAGGATGGATCTATGTTTATCCCAGGCATGTTTAAATTCAGTTACTGTGGATTTACCAACCACGTCTGCTGGAAGTTTGTTCCAAGGATCTACTACTCTTTCAGTGAAATAATATTTCCTCACGTTGCTTTTGATCTTTCCCCCAACTAACTTCAGATTGTGTCCCCTTGTTCTTGTGTTCACTTTCCTATTAAAAACACTTCCCTCCTGGACCTTATTTAACCCTTTAACATATTTAAATGTTTCGATCATGTCCCCCCTTTTCCTTCTGTCCTCCAGACTATACAGATTGAGTTCATGAAGTCTTTCCTGATACGTTTTATGCTTAAGACCTTCCACCATTCTTGTAGCCCGTCTTTGGACCCGTTCAATTTTGTCAATATCTTTTTGTAGGTGAGGTCTCCAGAACTGAACACAGTATTCCAAATGTGGTCTCACCAGCGCTCTATATAATACCAATCCAATAAATAAAATAAAAAAAATAAATAAATGATCCACATGAGCAAAGCAAAGCAAAACCCAGTTCTGGTACAAAAGTATATTATTATTATTTTCTTTTTTAGCCCTGTTATTGAGAACCATCATTTTCAGTGTGTAATTTCCTTCTCAGCAACTGGTAACCCTGCTAGATGAAAAGTGTCCGTTTCCCCATAAACATGCTGGCCTATGTAGTGAATTAAATCATGATTTATTGATCAAACCCAATGGCTTGGATTTGCAACATGCAGTAAACAAACCCAATTGCTCAGATTTGCAACGTGGAGCAACAACATTGGCCAGATTTGCCCAGTGAGGTGCAAAATAGCTTACCATATTTTAACACCCTGTGCGAAACTAATCCCGGCATAAGTATGGAATGCCGGATTCGAATTCCCATTTTATTTTGGGGGCCCTAGGCGTCATCCAACTCCTGTTTCTTCCCCTGCCCCAGTTTATACCCAGAGTGACTGTGGGAATACAAAACAAGAAAACCATTGCAAATCTCAAATTCATTTCCCCGAGGAAACACAGTTTATAAACTTCAAGTGTTTTTATTTAAAATGTTAGGCGTCACATTGGCAAGGTGGAACACAGCTCCTGTATTTTAAAATACGAGAAAATTATTCAGACGTACGTACCCCTCAAAAATCAAAGTCAGAAGTAAAATTCTTAATTAATTTGCCCAGCAGCGTGGCAGAAATATAATGTCCTCGGTTTCTTACCTTGCCATATAAATTTTTTTATTATCTTATTTAATTCTGCAAAAAATTTCGATACGGGATTTATTGGGATAACTTGAAAAAGAAACAAAATTTTGGGGAGAATATTCAAAGATCATCCAAGGGCATGGGGTGAGGTATCATCAATACGCCGATGATACCCAGTTGTACATCTCCACCCCATGTCCAGTCAACGAAGCAGTGGAAGTGATGTGCCGGTGCCTGGAGGCTGTTGGGGCCTGGATGGGTGTCAACAAACTCAAACTCAAGCCAGACAAAACGGAGTGGCTGTGGGTTTTGCCTCCCAAGGACAATTCTATCTGTCTGTCCATTACCCTGGGGGGGGGGGGGGAATTATTGACCCCCTCAGAGAGGGTCCGCAACTTGGGCGTCCTCCTCAATCGACAGCTCACATTAGAGAAACACATTTCAGCTGTGGCGAGGAGGACGTTTGCCCAGGTTCGCCTGGTGCGCCAGTTGCGGCCCTATTTGGACCGGGAGTCATTACTCAGAGACACTCATGCCCTCATCACCTCGAGGCTCGACTACTGTAACGCTCGCTACATGGGGCTACCTTGGAAAAGTGTTCGGAAACTTCAGATCGTGCAGAATGCAGCTGCGAGAGCAATTATGGGCTTCTCTAAGTATGCCCATATTACTCCAACACTCCGCAGTCTGCATTGGTTGGGCTTTTTCATTTTGTTTTATTTATTGCTATCCAAAATATTTGTTGGTTGAAAAAGTTCATCCAGAAAGACAGGAAAGAAAAAAATAAGTTTTCCAAGCAGATAAAGTTAAAGAGCGTATTCAAGATCATGGCTAGAATTTAAACAACAGTTTAAATTTGAGATCCGAGCATCAACGATTGGATTTAATGCAATGGACATTTGCTGCTTCTTTTCCTTTAAAAGGAACAAGAAAAAAAGGTTTATAGTTTTGGAAGCCCAGAGTATGAAGATAGCAAGGTGTGTGGGGGGGTGCGGAACTCCGGATAATAGAATGAAAACAAAAAATTTGTGCGTCCTTGAGCGAACTTTCTTGCTTTGTCATAAGGAAGGCGTCTCGCAGCAGGCAAGAAATCTTTTGGATTTATACACACATTTATTCTCCTCTCTAATGGCTGCGTATTTTCTTCTAAGATTCAGAGAAAGTTTCTGTGACCATAATCTTGCTTTCAGTCTGAGAAAAATTTGCTTTAAATAAGTTTTGTATTTTTTCTTATGTATTTTTTCTTACTTACAAACATAGAAGATTGACGGCAGAAAAAGACCTCCTGGTTCATCTAGTCTGCCCTTATACTATTTCCTGTATTTTATCTTAGGATGGATCTATGTTTATCCCAGGCATGTTTAAATTCAATTACTGTAGATTTACCAACCACATCTGCTGGAAGTTTGTTCCAAGGATCTACTACTCTTTCAGTCAAATAATATTTTCTCACGTTGCTTCTGATCTTTCCCCCAACTAACCTCAGATTGTGCCCCCTTGTTCTTGTGTTCACTTTCCTATTAAAAATACTTTCCTCCTAAACCTTATTTAACACTTTAACATATTTCAATGTTTTGATCATGTCTCCCCTTTCCCTTCTGTCCCAGATTGAGTTCATGAAGTCTTTCCTGATAAGTTTTATGTTTAAGACATTCCACTATTTTTGTAGTCCATCTTTGGACCCGTTCAATTTTATCCATATCTTTTTGTAGGTGAGGTCTCCAGAACTGAGCACAGTATTCCAATAATCACAGATGTATGATTGTTTTTATATTAAGGGTTATAAATTGCTTTAAGTATTGGATTTGTACTGGTTTTTGTTGTCAGCTGCTCCAAGTCCTCGGAGAGGGGCGGCATACAAATCTAATAAATAATAATAATAATTCCAAATGTGGTCTCAGCAGTGCTCTATACAGCAGGATCACAATCTCCCTCTTCCTGCTTGTTATACCTCTAGCTATGCAGCCAAGCATCCTACTTGCTTTTCCTACCGCCTGACTGCACTGCTCACCCATTTTGAGACTGTCAGAAATCACTACCCCTAAATCCTCCTCTTCTGAAGTTTTTGCTAACGCAGAACTGCCAATACAACACTCAGATTGAGGATTCCTTTTGCCCAAGTGCATTATTTTACATTTGGAAACATTAAACTGCAGTTTCCATTCCATTCCATTTTAAAATAAGATTGTATTTTTTCTATGTTCTGCTTCTTAAGAGCCCGCAGTAAGGTGGGACTTGTACCGTATTTAGCTGATCCCTTGAAATAAACAGATTAGCCGAGTTGGAAGGCACCTGGAGGTCTTCTAGTCCAACCCCCTGCTCAAGCACAAAACTCTATACCAGAAGTAGGCAAAGTTGGCTCTTCTATGGCTTCTGGACTTCAACTCCCAGAATTCCTGAGTCAATCAAGCTAGCTCAGGAATTCTGGGAGTTGAAGTCCATATGTCATAGAAGAGCCATGTTTGCCTACCTCTGCCCTATACCATTCCAGACAAATCTCTTCTTAAAATCCTCCAGTGATGAAGCACCCACAACTTCTGGAGGCAACCAGTTCCACTGGTTAATTGTTCTCGCTGCTAGGAAATTTCTCCTTAGTTCTAGGTTGCTTCTTACCTTGGTTAGGTTTCCATCAGTTGCTTCTGGTCAACTGAGCAGAGGTAGCCATGATTAACACTTGGATGGAAGACCAAGGGGAAATCCTTCAGTTGTAATAATAATAATAATAATAATAATAATAATAATAATAATAATAATAATAATAATTATTATTATTATTATTATTATTATTATTATTATTATTATTATTATTATTATTTATTAGATTTGTATGCCGCCCCTCTCCGAAGACTCGGGGCGACTCACAACAATGATAAAAACAATATTATAGTGGCACAAATCTAATATTAAAAGAAATAACTAAAACCCTATCATATTAAAACCAAACAACACATACATACCAAACATAAATTATAAGGAGCCTGGGGGAAAGATATCTCAAATCCCCCATGCCTGGCGGTATAGGTGGGTCTTGAGTAGTTTACGAAAGACAAGGAGGGTGGGAGCAGTTCTAATCTCCGGGGGGAGTTGATTCCAGAGGGACGGGGCTGCCACAGAGCAGGCTCTTCCCCTGGAGCCCGCCATACGACATTGTTTAGTCGACGGGACCTGGAGAAGGCCAACTCTGTGGGACCTTATCGGTCGCTGGGATTTGTGCGGTAGCAGGCGGTTCCGGAGGTACTCTGGTCCAATACCATGTAGGGCTTTAAAGGTCATAACCAACACTTTGAATTGTGACCAGTTGTAGCTCAACTGGGAAGTCCAAACGGTCAGTCACACATCGATACATACGCAAAACACTTCCTGTTCTTAAGCAAGTAACCTTGCCTGGATGTAGCTGCGTGATCACCATGAGTCACACTGGACTGGCTTTTGCTAACTGGTTACAAGAGGCTCTTGAGAGAAGAGAGTATGCGATAAGTAGGCAATTCGTATGACAGGTAGTCCCTGACCTGTGACTGCCCTTTTCTGCAAAATTTCTGTTGTTAAGCGAGGCATTTCTTAAGCGAGTTTGGCCTCGTTTTACTTGACACATTTGTGAAGAGAATCACTGCAGTTGATGAGTTAGTAACCTGGTTGTAAATGAATCTAGCTTTCCCATTGACTTTGCTTGTCAGAAGTTTGCCAAAAGGAATCACATGACCCCCCAGGACTCGGCGGCTGTCATAAGTGTGAATCCGTTGTCTGTTCTTTAAGCACATATTGTATGTAAAGAGAAAACAAACATAATGTAATGTAATGTAATATAATTGCCCACAAAATCATATGCTGCAACGTCCTGCCTGTCAATGACTACTTCAGCTTCAACTGCAACAACACAAGAGCACACAACAAATTCAAACTTAATATGAATCGCTCCAAGCTTGACTGTAAAAAATATGACTTTAGCAATCTTGTGGTCGAAGCGTGGAACTTATTACCGGATTCAGTAGTGTTAACCCCTAACCCCCAACATTTCTCCCTTAGACTATCCACGATTGACCTCTCCAGGTTCCTAAGAGGTCAGTAAGGGGCGTGCATAAGTGCACTAGTGTGCGTTTCGTCCCCTGTCCAATTGTCTCTCCTTATCTCATATATCATATATCTTTTCTTCCTTTCATATATCTTCTCCTCTACTTTTATATCTTTTCTTTATATATAATACTTCATGTCTATCCTCTTCAATATGTATTGTGTATTGGACAAAATAAATAATATTATATTATATTATATTATATTATATTATATTATATTATATTATATTATATTATATTATATTATATTATATTATATTATATTATATTATATTATATTATATTATATTATATTATATTATATTATATTATATTATATTATATAAATTAGAAAGAGCCAGGGTGGTGCAATGATTAGAGTGCATCACTGCAGGCTACTTCAGCTAACTGCTAGCTGTAGTTCAGCAGTTCAAATCTCACCACCGACACAAGGTTGACTCAGCCTTCCATCCTTCCGAGGTGGGTAAAATGAGGACCCAGATTATTGGGGCCAATAGGCTGATTCTGTAAACTGCTTAGGGAGCGTCGGAAAGTGTATATAAGTCTAAATGCTATTGCTATTAATAGATAAAATAAACATGTTAGTTGTCTGTTCATTAAGCACATATTATATGTAAAGAGAAAACAAATAAAAATACAATATAGCATAGTAATATAGTATAATAATAGTATAGTATATAGCTAAAATAACTTCTATGTAAAGAGAAAACATGAAAATAGTAGTATAATATAGTATAGTATCGTTTAGTACAGTACAGTGATAGTAATAGTAGTTATAGTGTCAACAATAGCAGTTATAACTATAGTAATATAGATATATTACACTATATTAACCTACCTAGGCTTCATACCGAGCATGATAACATGATCTTTCAAGACTGAAGGATGCCAAGGCAATTATATTATAGTATAATATAATATGAAATATAATATATATTAATATAATATAATGTAACGTAACGTAATATAACATAACATAATATAATATAACATAATATAGATAAAATAAACATGAGACAGTTGTCTGTTTATTAAGCACAAATATAATACAGTATATAATAAATATGCTATGCTCTATTATACTACAGTGGTACCTCTACCTATAAACACCTCTACTTACAAACTTTTCTAGATATGAATCAGGTGTTCAAGATTTTTTTGTCTCTTCTCAAGAACCATTTTCCACTTACAAACCCGGGCCTCCAAAACTGTAACTGGAAAAGGCAGGGAGGAGCCTCTGTGGGGCCTCCCTAGGAATCTCCTGGGAGGAAACAGGGCCAGAAAAGACAGGGAGAAGCCTCCATGGGGCCTCTCTAGGAATCTCCTGGGAGGAAACAGGGCCTCCACCCTCCCTGTGGTTTCCCCAATCGCACACATTATTTGCTTTTACATTGATTCCTATGGGAAAAATTGCTTCTTCTTACAAACTTTTCTACTTAAGAACCTGGTCACGGAACGAATTAAATTCGTACGTAGAGGTACCACTGTACTATATTATGTATATAACACGAGCCAGTTGTCAAGCATCTGAATTTTGGTCGCAAAATCATGGGGATGCTGTAAAAAAAAAAAGGTCCTAACCCACGTTTTTCACTGCTCCTGTCCATCCGAACGGTCACTAAACGACCTGTTGCAAGTCCAGGACTGCCTCCATTTGAAAGACGATTGTAGGAAGCGTTCGAGGAAGAAACACTGGCATTCTCTCCCCTCCCCTGGAGTTGAGTTTGGGTAGCTTTGGGAATTTTTCTGCTTCGCTGTGTTTGAACCAGGAGCTCAAATCGGCCGTCTCGGTGAGCATCGCTGGGCTCTTCGGCTCGGCATAGATCCCGCCGCTTGGGATTCTGGCTGAGTAGGTTCGGTTCCTTTGGGAGTGCTCAACGGCAGGAGAGGAGGAGGAGGAGGAGGGGGTTAAAGTCTTTGGATGCTTAAGCTTGGGATCCCGTACAGGCCACGTAGCTGGCCCCAACCACACTCAGTCTTAGCGAAGCAGGAACCGGAGAGGATGACTTCAGAAAACACGGCTGAAGGAAAACCTGTCGCATGTCTCCACACGCAGGAGAGCGGGTGCCACCTGCAGCTAAGAACTGCATCTCGGGCTGAACCCCTGCAAGGTGCCGGCAGCTTGCGATGCCCTCTTTCGGATGACTCCGTTTGAGTTCCCCCTTTCCTTCCCCCCCCCCTTTTAAAAAAAGATGTCATTTGTTCATTCTCTACTCATTAGGACCCAGGCCTCTTTAGGCTTTCGGGGCGCAAGACGATATTCCAGGGGTTGCAAAAACTTGGGGTTTAGAAGTTTCAAAATTATAGTGTCTGTGCATAATTGTGTGAATGCGATTATTTACTTTTGAAGGGGTACCAGCAGTATCGGGTCCCTACCAGTGTATGTATGTATGTGTGTATGTATCTATCTATCTATCTATCTATCTATCTATCTATCTATCTATCTATCTATCTATCTATTTATTGGATTTGTATGCCGCCCCTCTCCGTGGACTCGGGGCGGCTAACAACAGTGACAAAAAACAGAATGTAAAAATCCAATACTACAACAGCTAAAAACCCTTGTTATAAAACCAATCATACATACAAACATACCATGCATAAATTGTAGAAGCCTAGGGGGAAAGATTATCTTACTTCCCCCATGCCTGACGGCAGAGGTGGGTTTTAAGGAGCTTACGAAAGGCAAGGAGGGTGGGGGCTATTCTAATCTCTGGGGGGGAGTTGGTTCCAGAGGGTTGGGGCCGCCACAGAGAAGGCTCTTCCCCTGGGCCCCGCCAAGCGACATTGTTTAGTTGACGGGACCCGGAGAAGGCCCACTCTCTGGGACCTAACTGGTCGCTGGGATTGGTGCGGCAGAAGGCGGTCCCTGAGATAATCTGGCCCGGTGCCATGAAGGGCTTTATAGGTCATAACCAACACTTTGAATTGTGACCGGAAACTGATCGGCAACCAATGCAGTTTGAGGATGCCGCGCCCAGTGATGGGCTCCTACGGGTACGATTAGGTTCGCAGAACCAGTAGAAAAATTTTGGTCAGGTACGCAGAACCACTAGAAATTTTTTTGATTTTTTTTCTTTTTTTCCCTTCTGGGCTCTGGCTATGTTTTTCTTATCGCACTAAATGAGGTTGAATGTTTATAATTTTAGAAGAGCTGTGCGTGCGTGCTTTTGTGTACATACACATACAGTTTATATAGTAGATAATGTCTATTTTTGTGTTCATGTGTGTGATATGTATTTACACATATGGCATATACAGTATTCCCTCGATTTTTGCAGGTTCGAACTTTGCGAAAAGTCTATACCACGGTTTTTCAAAAATATTAATTAAAAAATACTTTGCGCGCTTTTTCTATATACCACGGTTTTCCCCGCCTGATGACATCATATGTCATCACCAAACTTTCGTCCGCCTTTAATAAATATATATTTTTAATAAACTTTAATAAATAAACATGGTGAGTAATAATCTAAATGGTTGCTAAGGGAATGGGAAATTGTAATTTAGGGGTTAAAAGTGTTAAGGGAAGGCTTGGGATACTGTTCATAGCCAAAAATAGTGTATTTACTTCCGCATCTCTACTTCACGAAAATTCGACTTTCGCGGGCAGTCTCGGAACGCATCCCCCGCGAAAATCGAGGGAACACTGTATACATAGAATTAAAGAGTATATTTTGGATGTTCAAAAACAATAAATAAAGAGAGAAATTGTATCTCTTTGAGGCAAGGAGAGGCCAGGCATCCTAAACCCTAACCTTTGACATGAGTGACATAAAGTTGACCACCTTTAAGCCAGTCACATGACCTTTAAGCTACCCGCCGGTCACATGATTGTTAAGCCACTCCCACCTGGTCACATGTCTGGCAAGCCACATCCACAAAATAATCCACATCCACAGTAGTAAAAAAATTTGCAGCCCTTCATTGGCCGCAGAGGTGGTAAAACTGGAGCTGCGCACACAGCTTTGAGTCTCTGGCGGGCGCATGACCTGGTGAGATTTTGCTTCTGCGCATCCGTGAGAGTTTGGTGATTTCTTGCTTCTGCACACGTACGGAAGCAAAAAAAATGGCCGACATTTCACACGCGCACATGTCCCCTCGCAAGATTTCGTTTCCTGCGCAAAATCTTGCTGGGATGCGCGCACATGCCCACAGGACAAGCAAAGCTGAGCGCACAACGCACCAGTAGCAACGGAATCCAGACTCCACGCCTGGGTGCGAGAATGCATCAGAAGCTTTTTAGGGGTGTGGGGGGATTATAGAAAAAGTTGGGAACCCCTGCTGTAGGCATTTCAAATTCCGTCTTTCTCTCTGCCGCCACCCCATCCTCTTCGGAGGAGCACAATTTGTGTCCTTAGCATGATACGCAACACACACACACACACACACGCCTCTACTTTTTAATAATAATAATAATAATAATAATAATAATAATAATAATAATAATAATTTATTCGGTCCCACAGAGTTGGCCTTCTCCGGGTCCCGTCGACTAAACAATGTCGTCTGGCGGGTCCCAAGGGAAGAGCCTTCTCTGTGGTGGCCCCAGCCCTCTGGAACCAACTCCCCCCAGAGATTAGGACTGCTCCCACCCTCCTCGCCTTTCGTAAATTATTAAAAACTCATCTCTGCTGCCAGGCATGGGAAAACTAACACACACCCCAATTGTCAAGATTGGTGTATAGTTTGATTGGTTGTGTGATTATTTTATTTTATTATAAGGGTTTTAAATTGTATTTTAAAATTGGATTTGTACACTGTTTATGTTGTTGTGAGCTGCCCCGAGTCCTCGGAGAGAGGCGGCATACAAATCTAATAAATAATAATAATAATAATAATTATTATTATTATTATTATTATTATTATTATTATTATTATTATATTTGTATGCTGCCCCTGTCCGAAAACTCGGGGCGGCATGCAAATCTAATAAATTATAAATAGTTATTATTGAAATTTAAAATTTAAAAGAAAATACAGACATACCAAAAGACAAAACACAAAATAGTAAACATAACAGAAACTAAACAAATACATACATACACATAACAATAAATACATTTACAAGGACAATATTATATGAAACGCCTTCCTTACATTCTTTTGTTTCCTTGTTTTGGCACATACACTCGGTTAACAAAAAATTATTTTGGTTATTCATTTCTCTAAATATAGACATCTGTTATCATTCCTACCGCCTTCATCATTAATACAAGAAATCATGTAATTAAATTAATCAAATGTAGTATATAATTTAAGGAAAAAAATGATATTTTAATATTCTTAAATTTTTGGATATTTGTATTTCATACACTGTTATATTATCCGTTTAGTTTTCCTTCCTTTTTTTTGAACCAGTCATAAAATGAGTTCCAAACTTTATAATATTCAGAGTCGTCTTTATTTCTCAATTTCAGTGGGAATCCCTGCTGTAGGCATTTCAAATTCTGGTTTTCTCTATGCCGTCACCCCTTCCTCTTCGGAGGAGCACAATTTTTGTGTCCTTAGCATGATGTGCAACACACACACACAAACACACACACACATAAACACACAAGCCTCTCCATTGTAGCACCAACCCCACTCTTTCCAACAGTTGTTAGGAGGAACATAAAAGTATTTGCATTCAAGTGCCGGGAATTTACCCCAGTGCCTGTCACTCACTGGGACCGGTTCCAAACGGGCCGCGGCCCAGTACCAAACCACGGCCTGGTGGGGGGGTGAGAACCCCTGATTTAAATCACCTCCGGTAATTCGGTGCGGCACTGAAAAAAACTAGCAATATCCAGATACAGGCTGGTGGACAGTAGCTCCCCTTCAATTAACTTGCAGATTAAAGGCCGATATTGTATTGTAAGGACGTTACAGGTAGTTCCTCGACTTACAACAGTTCATTGACTGACCGTCCAAAGTTACCACAGCACTGAAAGAAGGGACTTATGACAAGGGCTGAACTTTAAAATTTTTAGCAAGGGGTTTGTTTGTTTGTTGTTTGTTTGTTTGTTTCGTTCTTTCTTTCTTTCTTATTTGTTTATTTATTTATTTATTTCCTTTCTTTCTCCCACCCCCTCTCTTTCTTTCTTTCTTTTTCTTCCTTTCCTCTTTCTTTCCTTCCTTCTTTCGTTCTTCCTTTCCTTCCTTCTTTCTCTCTCTCTCTCTGTCTTTCTCTTTCTTTCTTTCTTTCTTCCTTTCTTTCTTCCTTTCCTTCCTTCTTTCATTCTTTCTTTCCTGCCTTCTTTCTTCCTTTCCTCTTCCTTTCCTTCCTTCTTTCTCTCTCTCTCTGTCTTTCTCTTTCCTTTTCTTTCTTCCTTGCTTTCTTTCCTTCCTTCTTTCGTTCTTTCTTTCTTGCCTTCTTTCTTTCTTTCCTCTTCCTTTCCTTCCTTCTTTCTCTCGCTCTCTGTCTCTCTCTTTCTTTCTCTTTCTTCCTTTCTTTCTTTCCTTCCTTCTTTCGTTCATTCTTTCTTGCATTCTTTCTTTCCCTCCCTCCATTTCTTTCTTTCTTTCTTTCCTTTTTTCTTTCTTTCTTTCTTTCCTTCTGCCGCCCTAACCCATGGGACTCAGGGCGGCTTACAGCAAGAATAAAACAGTACAAATAATTAAAATACAACAATTAAAACTCCTTTAAAACCCTTAAATAAACCACAACAATCATACCACCAGATGTACCAATCGAATAATATCTAGGCCAGAATAAGATGTCAAATCTCACGGGCCCTCAGGCCTAACAGCAGAGCCAGATCTTCAGGACCTTTTGGAGGGCCAGTAGGGTAGGGGCAGTAAGGACTTCAGGGGGTAATTGATTCCAAAGAGCTGGGGCTGTCACAGAGAAGGCCCTTCCCTGCAGGCCCACCAAACGACACTGCTTAGTCGATGGGACCCAGAGAAGGCCAACCCTGTGGGCTCTAATTGGTCGCTGGCAGGTAGACAGCAGGAGCCGATTCTCTGCCTGGTTGCTGGGTAGGCGTAGCCACGGTGGTTGTGGCCTAGTCTGCTTCCTGCACCATGGTGGAGTGGGGGCGTTTTTGCCCTCCCGGAGCTTCGGTGGCTTGAGGAAAGCCTAGCTGTAGTTCAGCAGTTCAAATCTCACCACTGGCTCAAGGTTGACTCAGCCTTCCATGCTTCCGAGGTGAGTAAAATGAGGACCCAGATTGTTGGGGGAAATAGGCTGATTCTCTAACCCGCTTAGAGAGGGCTATAAAAGCACTACGAAGCAGTATATAAGTCTAAATGCTATTGCTATAATGTTTTTCCTGAAAACCGGCATTTATTCCCTGGTTTTTGGCAAAACCAGCTCACCCCAAAGAATCGTTTTGCTTAATGACTGCGGGGTCACTTTAAGAAGATTGTAAAATTGGGTCAGTTACATGGGTCACGACTGTCCTGACTGTCCTGATTTGTGACTGTCATCGGCAGGCTCCATTACGTTGAGATCTAGCTGCAATTCTGTTACTGCAAAAAAAGTCAGACTTCTCCCAAATTGCACTGTATTTTCAAAAACATAGAAACATAGAAGACTGATGGCAGAAAAAGACCGCATGATCCATCTCGTCTGCCCTTACACTATTTCCTGTGTTTTATCTTAGGATGGATAGATGTTTATCCCAGGCATGTTTAAATTCAGTGACTGTGGATTGACCAACCACGTCTGCTGGAAGTTTGTTGCAAGCATCTACAACTCTTTCGGTAAAATAATATTTTCTCACGTTGCTTCTGATCTTTCCCCCCAACTAACCTCAGATTGTGGCCCCTTGTTCTTGTCTTCACTTTCCTATTAAAAACACTTCCCTCTTGAATCTTATTGAACCTTTTAACGTATTTAAATGTTTCGATCATGTCCCCCCTTTCCCTTCTGTCCTCCAGACTATACAATGCTTTGCACCTTGTGTGTGGATGGTTTGGGCAATACGAGCCATACCTGGCTAATTTATTTTTGCTATTATTATATAGGACGATGTCAATAAATGCACCTGAGATTGTGGGGTTTAGGCCCTTGTCAGAATTTCTGCCAAGCAGGAATTGCAGAAAATCATTTCCCTTCCCTTCTCAAAAAGAAAATTTTTCAGATTCTCCCAAAGCTGAAATTCTCCCCTGTTCTGTCTGGGTGCCCCCGGACTTCAACACCAACTGGAAAAAGCAGCCAGACACGCTGGTAAAAGCAAAAGCACTTTATAGTTTGAAAAATAAACACAGAGAAAAACCTGTTCTTCCCAACAGGCAGGCTATGAGACTTCACAGCAGAGTCCTGATGGCCAGACAATACAGCAGACTTCTTGCTGGCACACCCACCACTGTAGAGAATAAGACCCACACCTTTTCCCCCCAAGGTTTCAGTATTCAAAGTCACAAACCAGACTTCCAAGACGCCAAAGATCACAGCCAGGTCCCAGGACTCCCAAAGATAATACTCCACAAGCCAGGAAGGGTGGGTCTGCCTTTTCAGCCTTTCCAGAGAGCACCACACCCAAACCCAGCTGTTGCCTCTTTAGTGCTGAAAGTACCTGGCTAATTGTCCCCTTCGTTGTGTTGCTCTTCTCTGCCGGAGATCTATGATTGCTTGTGCATTTTCATCTAAGGAATCCAGGCTGCTTGCTGGGGAGAGCTCCCCCGAGGGGGACTCTGGCTGTCCTCCCTCTCCCTCAGCCTGAGATTCCTCCTCCCCGTCTGCCTGAACCTCCTGTTCCTCATCCTCCCCCTCTGAGCAGGAAGCCGGCAGAGGATCAGCCGTTCCCTGAGGGGCCTCAGACGGAATCACAACATCCCCCTTCCACCCCGTGAAAACATTTCACTTTTCATCTAAGAAGCTTCCGGAACTGAAGAAGCTTTTTGGGTGAGAAGCAAAACATTTTCAAATGAAAACAAAACAAAAAACAGCAAAATCCAGGTGCGTTTCTTTTGGGGAAAATAAACATCTTTGGGACAACCTGGATGATCTGGATGGTTGAGAATCTCCAGAGAATTCTAGTATTTACCTGTTTGAAATCCCGTCCTCCATCCTTCCTGGCCTAGACTCTTGGAACCTGTGTAGCATTGGAGGGGTAGGGGGACTCTTTACACATGCTCAGAGGCACTTTCAAACTCAAATGAGCCTTGGCTCAAACTTAGCTGAAGGTTTCCAGAGAGTCATCTTATGACAAGCCATATTGCTCCTCTCCTGAGGGAAATAGTTAATAATAATAATAATAATAATAATAATAATAATAATAATAATAATAATGATAATAATAGAATAGAATAGAATAGAATTTTTATTGGCCAAGTGTGATTGGACACACAAGGAATTTGTCTTGGTGCATATGCTCTCAACGTACATAAAATAAAATATACATTTGTCAAGAATCATGTGATACAACACTTAATGATTGTCATAGGGGTCAAATAAGCAATGAAGAAGCAATATTAATAAAAATCTTAGGATATACGCAACAAGTTACAGTCATACAGTCAACATGGGAGGAAATGGGTGATAGGAATGATGAGAAAAACTAGTAGAATAGAAGTGCAGATTTAGTAGAAAGTCTGACAGTTTTGAGGGAATTATTTGTTTAGTAGAGTGATGGCGTTCGGGAAAAAACTGTTCTTGTGTCTAGTTGTCTTGGTCTGTAGCGACATTTTGAGGGTAGGAGTTGAAACAATTTGTGTCCAGGATGCGAGGGGTCAGTAAATATTTTATCCGCCCTCTTTTTGACTCGTGCAATATACAGGTCCTCAGTGGAAGGCAGATTGGCAGCAATTGTTTTTTCTGCAATTATATAATAATAATAATAATACAGTAACAACAACAACAGAGTTGGAAGGGACCTTGGAGGTCTTCTAGTCCAACCACCTGCTAAGGAAGGAGGCCCTACACCACTTCAGACAAATGGTTATGCAACATCTTCTTAAAAATTTCTAGTGTTGGAGCATTCACAACTTCTTCCACTGATTAATTGTTCTAACTGTCAGGAATTTTCTCCTTAGTTCTAGTTTGCTTCTTTCCTTGTTTAGTTTCCACCCATTGCTTCCATCCGTGTTCTACCCTCAGGTGCTTTGGAGAATAGGTTGACTTCTTCTTCTTTGTGGCAGCCCCGGAGATATTGGAAGACTGCTATCCTGTCTCCCCTGGTCCTTCTTTTCATTAAACTAGCCATGCCCAATTCCTGCAACCGTTCTTCATATGTTTTAGCCTCTAGTCCCCTAATCGTCTTTGTTGCTCTTCTCTGCACTTTTTCTAGAGTCTCAACATCCTTTTTGCATCGTGGTGACCAATACTGAATGCAGTATTCCAAGTGTGGCCTTACCAATTGAATTTATAGGCTGACCTTCTCCTTGTGGACTTAGAACAATAAAACATAGTAAAAGTTTAAAAATACCCCAATACATAAATAATAACAATTAAAAATTTAAACCCAATAAAACAACTCACAATCATCACTCATACATACTCGTGGCCAGGGTGGAGGACTATCGCTTAAGAGCAATAATTAATCTTATTAAATAATCTTAATAAGAGCCGGGGTGGTGCAGCAGGTAGAGTGCCGTACTGCAGGCCACTGAAGCGGACTGTAGATCTGTAGGTCAGCGGTTCAAATCTCATCACCGGCTCAAGGTTGACTCAGCCTTCCATCCTTCCGAGGTGGGTAAAATGAGGACCCAGATTGTGGGGGTCATATAGTGGCTCTGTTAAAAAGTGCTATTGCTAACATGTTGTAAGCTGCTCTGAGTCTAAGGAGAAGGGCGGCATAAAAATTGAATAAATAAATTAATTAAATAAATAATAGCAGGATAACTAAAAAGGCCGTTACTAGGATCACATTCTCTCACACACACACACACAATGGAGGGGAAGGGGCAATGAAGAGACCCACTTTGTTTCCAACAAAAAAATGACCCCACGATTCTTCTACCGGTCTCTGCGGAAATTAAGCAGCATTTTCTGATCGACCACATCATCACCAAATATTCCCTTTTGCTTCAAGTTAGGAAAAATGCCGCCTTTTGCCAGAGATCTCACGAACTGGAAGAAAACCGGGCTAAATGTAATTTTTAATTTTTTAAATTTTTAACCTCTGCCCTGAAACTCACAATAGGGTGGGTGGACTTTTGAATCTGGCGACCCGAACGTCTGGCAGTATTGTTTCTGAGTTTTTTAAAAGGATACAAAATTTGGAAGAATATGATTCTGGGTTGTGTGATTATACCAATCGTTCCCAGATTTCTTTATTGGGCTGGGCTTGTGAATCATGTGCCTTGTCCAGTCAACGAAGCAGTGGAAGTGATGTACCGGTGCCTGGAGGCTGTTGGGGCCTGGATGGGTGTCAACAAACTCAAACACAACCCAGATGAGACGGAGTGGCTATGGGTCTTGCCTCCCAAGGACAATTCCATCTATCCGTCCATCACCCTGGGAGGTGGGGGGACTACTGACCCCCTCAGAGAGGGTTCGCAACTTGGGCGTCCTCCTCGACCCACAGCTGACATTGGAACATCATCTTTCAGCTGTGGCGAGGAGGGCGTTTGCCCAGGTTCGCCTGGTGCACCAGTTGCGGCTCTATTTGTACAGGGAGTCATTGCTCACAGTCGCTCATGCCCTCATCACCTCGAGGTTCGATTATTGCCACGCTCTCTACAAGGGGCTACCTTTGAAAAGTATTTGGAAACTTCAGATTGTGCAGAACGCGGCCCCGAGAGCCATCGTGGGGCTCCCCAGATTCGCCTACGTTTCTACAACACTCTGTGGCCTGCATTGGCTGCCGATCAGTTTCCGGTCACAATTCAAACCGTTGGTCATGACCTTTAAAGCCCTACATGGCTTTGGACCAGAGTCCTTCCGAAACCGCCTGCTACCGCACGAATCCCAGCGACCGATTAGGTCCCACAGAATCGGCCTTCTCCGGGTCCCGTCGACTAAACAATGTCGTTTAGCGGGCCCCAGGGGAAGAGCCTTCTCTGTGGCGGCCCCGGCCCTCTGGAATGAACTCCCCCCGGAGATTAGAACTGCCCCCACCCTCCTTGCCTTTCGTAAACTACTCAAGACCCACCTATACCGCCAGGCATGGGGGAGTTGAGACACCTTTCCCCCAGGCTTTTTATATTTTATGTTTGGTATGTATGTGTTGTTTGGTTTTCAAATATGATAGGGTTTTATATGCTTCTTTTAAATATTAGATTTGTCTCGGTATAATATTGTTTTTTATTACTGTTGTGAGCCGCCCTGAGTCTTCGGAGAGGGGCGGCATACAAATCTAATAAATTATTATTATTATTGTTAGATTTGGAACAGGTACGCAGTGGGCGAACCTGGTCAGCGGACCTTGCTAAGCAAACCGTGGCTTGTTGGGATGTAAGAAGCGCGTTCATTTAATCACCTGCCCGGCATCTGCACTTCTTAAAGATGGATAAATGATGCAAGGAACATTTTGCCTTGTGCCTATGGCCTCCTTCTCTATTGGGTCTTTGCAGAATCGAGACCGAAATGAAAGGCAGCCTTAAGAATGGAAAGCGGTGCCATGGGTTGATAACCCTATCAGGCGGCTTGCAAACTGCATGTGCTAATAATTGGATATTGCAGATACTGAGCCAACGTAATTATTACATACCTGCTAGTCTTTGGGTTTGTTTTTTTTACCTCTCCTCCCTGGCATTTTCAAAGGAAAATTGGGAAAATATATATTTTTTCCGAAAGACACACTGCCGATTTGGGCTCCTTATCAGCCGAAAAACATTCCTTTTGCAAATGCATCTGCTTGCTATATATCAGTGATGGCGAACCTTGTTTTCCTCGGGTGCCGAAAGAACATGGGCATGTGCTATTGTGCATGCGTGAGTACCCACACCCTTAATTCAATGCATGAGTAGGGTGAAAACAGCTCCCCCCACCTCCTGGAAGCCAAAAATGGCCTGTTTCCCAACTTCTGGTGGGCCCAGTAGGCTTGTGTTTTGCCCTCTTCCATCCCCCTAGAGGTTCTCTGGAAGGCAAAAATTCCCTCCCAGACCCTATTTGCGTGCCAGAAATCAGCTGGATGAGATCATCCAGGGGCATGGGGTGAGGTATCATCAGTACGCTGATGATACCCAGTTGTACTGCATAGCTAGAGGTATAACAAGCAGGAAGAGGGAGATTGTGATCCCCTTATATAGAGCGCTGGTGAGACCACATTTGGAGTACTGTGTTCAGTTCTGGAGACCTCACCTACAAAAAGATATTGACAAAATTGAACGGGTCCAAAGACGGGCTACAAGAACGGTGGAAGGTCTTAAGCATAAAACGTATCAGGAAAGACTTAATGAACTCAATCTGTATAGTCTGGAGGACAGAAGGAAAAGGGGGGACATGATCGAAACATTTAAATATGTTAAAGGGTTAAATAAGGTTCAGGAGGGAAGTGTTTTTAATAGGAAAGTGAACACAAGAACAAGGGGACACAATCTGAAGTTAGTTGGGGGAATGATCAAAGGCAACATGAGAAAATATTATTTTACTGAAAGAGTAGTAGATCCTTGGAACAAACATCTAGCAGACGTGGTTGGTAAATCCACAGTAACTGAATTTAAACATGCCTGGGATAAACATATATCCATTGTAAGATAAAATACAGGAAATAGTATAAGGGCAGACTAGATGGACCATGAGGTCTTTTTCTGCCGTCAGTCTTCTATGTTTCTATGTTTCTATGTACATCTCCATCCCATGTCCAGTCAACGAAGCAGTGGAAGTGATGTGCCATTGCCTGAAGGCTCTTAGGGTCTGGATGGGTGTCAACAGACTCAAACTCAACCCGGATAAGACGGAGTGGCTGTGGGTTCTGCCTCCCAAGGACAATTCCATCTGTCCGTCCATAACCCGGGGGGGGGGGGGAATTATTGACCCCCTCAGAGAGGGTCCGCAACTTGGGCGTCCTCCTCGACCCACAGCTCATATTAGAGAACCATCTTTCAGCTGTGGTGAGGGGGACGTTTGCCCAGGTTCGCCTGGTGCACCAGTTGCAGCCCTATCTGGACCGGGACTCACTGCTCACAGCCACTCATGCCCTCATCACCTCGAGATTCGACTACTGTAATGCTCTCTACATGGGGCTACCTTTGAAAAGTGTTAGGAAACTTCAGATCGTGCAGAATGCAGCTGCGAGAGCAATCATGGGCTTCCCCAGGTATGCCCATGTTACACCAACACTCCACAGTCTGCATTAGTTGCCGATCAGTTTCCGGTCACAATTCAAAGTGTTGGTTATGACCTATAAAGCCCTTCATGGCACCGGACCAGAATACCTCCGGGACCGCCTTCTGCCGCATGAATCCCAGTGACCAGTCAGATCCCACAGAGTTGGCCTCCTCCGGGTCCCGTCGACTAAACAATGTTGTCTGGCGGGACCTAGGGGAAGAGGGGCGGCATACAAATCTAATAAATACAAATACAATACAAATACAAGAGCCTTCTCTGTGGCAGCCCCGACCCTCTGGAACCAGCTCCCCCCAGAGATTAGGATTGCCTTCACCCTCCTTGCCTTTTGTAAACTTCTTAAAACCCACCTCTGCTGTCAAGCATGGGGGAACTGAGACATCTTCCCCAGGCCTATATAGTTTATGTATGGTATGTTGTGTGCATATTTTTTAAAATTATGGGTTTTTAAATTTGTAATATTAGATTTGTATTGTATATTGTTTTCTATTGCTGCTGTGAGCTGCCCCGAGTCTGCGGAGAGGGGCGGCATACAAATTTAATTAATAATAATAATAATAATAATAATAATAATAATAATAATAATAAATAATAATACACATGCATATTGAAGCTGAGCTAGGGCAACGGCTCATGTGCCAGCAGATATGGCTCTGCGTGCCACCTGTGGCACCTGTGCCATAGGTTCGCCCTCACTGCCTTATATGTTTCCAGAGGCTGAGTGTCTTCACATTCTGTTAAGCCACCTGGTTATCCTGTGTTTTTGGTCTAGATTTCCCCAACATACTGAACCAAATCCGGGCAGTGTGACAGGTGAACCGAAAAGCCCAAGTTTTTACCTGCTCCTGGTTTTCGAAGTTTATGGTAAGTTAACTTTTTTTTTTTTTAAATGATGGCAGTTCGTTAGATTCAAAAGTCCACCGTGACCTTGTGTTGCTATGTTCTTGGCTGGTTGTCTGGCTCCTGTAGGCATAGGAAGCATCTTCCTTAGAAACTACGTCAATCTGAAGTTAGTTGGGGGAAAGATCAAAGGCAACATGAGAAAATATTATTTTACTGAAAGAGTAGTAGATGCTTGGAACAAACTTCCAGCAGACGTGGTTGGTCAATCCACAGTCACTGAATTTAAACATGCCTGGGATGAACATATATCCATTGCAAGATAAAATACAGGAAATAGTATAAGGGCAGACTAGATGGACCATGAGGTCTTTTTCTGCCGTCAGTCTTCTATGTTTCTCTGTTAGGTGTGAGCTTTTACCGAATGATACCAGACCTGTGTCGATTCACACATGGCAGCTCGCGACGCACCCGACGTAGAGGTCAAATCGAGTGCTCTTTTAATGCTCTCGACTCAGAAAATAAATAAATAAAGAGTAGGCCAGTGCAAAGAATTCCATTCTTGGGCACTTGCAGATCTGCAGTGGACGTACGTACTGTGATACAGATCAACAGGGTTGGGAGGGACCTTGTAGGTCATCTAGTCCAGTGTTTCTCAACCTTGGCAACCTGAAGATATTTGGACTTCAACTCCCAGAATTCCCCAGCCAGCAAATGCTGGCTGGGGAATTCTGGGAGTTGAAGTCCAGATATTTTCAAGTTGCCACGGTTGGGAAACACTGATCTAGTCCAACCCCTCACCCAAGCAGGAGACCATTTCTGACAGGTGGCAGTCTACTCTTTTCTTGAAAGCTTCCAGTGATGAAGCTCCCACAACTTCGGTTCCATGTGCCAAAATGCTCTCGCTGTCAAAAAATTTCCTCCTTATTTAGAAACATAGAAGATTGACGGCAGAAAAAGACCTCCTGGTCCATCTAGTTTGCCTTTATACCATTTCCTGTATTTTATCTTAGGATGGATCTATGTTTATCTTAGGCATGTTTAAATTCAGTTACTGTGGATTTACCAACCACGTCTGCTGGAAGTTTGTTCCAAGCATCTACTCCTCTTTCAGTGAAATTTTCTCACGTTGCTCCTGATCTTTCCCCCAACTAACCTGATTGTGCCCCCTTGTTCTTGTGTTCACTTTCCTATTAAAAACACTTCCCTCCTGAACCTTATTTAACCCTTTAACGTATTTAAATGTTTCGATCATGTCCCCCCCTTTTCCTTCTGTCCTCCAGACTATACAGATGGAGTTCATGAAGTCTTTCCTGATATGTTTTATGCTTAAGACCTTCCACCATTTTTGTAGCCCGTCTTTGGACCCCTTCAATTTTATTTCCAGCTTCAATCCCTCCTTGTTCATTTTCTATCCACTATTCCTTGTCTGGCCTTTTGAAAAAGTAAATGACCATCTTCCCAAAACAATAGTATTATTTATCCAAGGCACTTTTGGCCAAGCAGAAAAAGTTGAAAATTGGAAACCCTTATTTCCCTTTGGTTGTAACTTATCCTGAGCTGTTTAAGCCGGAGACATACCAAGTTGAAGTTTACATGGGCACTTACGATTTCCTTACTACACAATGATTGGTACTACACAGCAGTCAGGGCTTTTAAAAGTGCAGCCAGAGTTTTCTGAAACTTGGCAGAGTCTCGGCACACACTGAAATCCCAGGTTGGGCTCACCAGGCCAAACTGTGGTTGAGTAATTTGGGCGCTCAAGTTGTTACGTGTAACCGGTCCATGCCGTTAGCTTAAGTTTCGGTGCAATTGTGCACATCCTTCATTGACCCCTAGCACTCTTAGCAATGGTTTATTGAATTAGCGGTATTGTTTGGATGCACTTAAGCTAACAGTGTCGGCTGGATTCACACCCAACAGGTTGACGCACAGACTAACCAATGACGGCTTGGCCTAGTAAATTGTGGCTTGGACCATTTTGGGTATTGGGCAAGCAAGGTGAGTTGGGCTTTAATTTAGTGTGTTGTTGATCCAGCTGTTGTAGTCTGTAAACTGGTTGATGGCTTAGCACCCTGGAAATATCCAAGTGGTGGTGGATATATTGTTATAGAACGCAGGTTAAAGAAGTTTTGTCTTTAATGCAATGTGGGAATTGGGTCACCCAGTACAAAGATCACAGGAGATATTCTTCACGGTAGGAATCCATAGATAATTAAGTACCTGCACTCTTCTTGCGAGCAACTTGTAGTAAAAGGAAGCAAAAGAAACATTTCTCTAATAGAGTCTATTGCTCTTACAACCACTCGACAAAGTATATGAAATCTCTGCCCCTCAAGCGGTGTAGGAAAGACGGCGCATAAACGCTTTTTGAGTTTTCAAGTGCTCTAGAGAGGGCTGCAAAGCACCAGGAAGCGGCATATAAGTCTAAATGCAATTGCTGTTCTCACTTTAGGCTCAATTTTTTTCTTCCTGTTCCAAATTCAGCCTTTCGGTCTGCAAAGCTAGAGTTTACGGATTAGCAAAACATGCACAGAGGCTGCGATTTGCCCAATCAGGGTTAAAATAAGCCTTAGTGTAGCCATGGTATGAATCCAAATGACGAACGGGCGAGATGGGGGCATGGGGGTTTGATCTGGAAGTAATCAACTCATTTTTGGGGGCTCGATACCAGGCGTCCCCCAATCAAACTTATTTTAAGGAAAGCTGGAAAACGCCCAAAAGTTGATACTGTGTGAATCGGCCAGTTCCCTGCCTAAAACAGTTGGAGACGTTGATATTGTCTGAATCGGCCAGTTCCCTTCCCAAAGCAGGAATTGATATTATCTGAATAGGGCCAGTTTTCTGCCCAAACCAACCCAGCAGCTCGCACCCGGAACCAAAGAATCAGAAACTAGGACATCCATTCCAACAGCCAGGCCCGCTTATTGCTGGTGGTCATTCTTTGTCAAGTGGACCAGGTGTCCCCCACTCGACCACCTTCAATTTCAACAAAACTTTGCACATATATTCCTTATGGTCTAAAACTGAGGTGTGCAAAAATTTTAACCTATTTTTGTTTTATTTTAGCATCTTTTTTTATTAGTCCCGGAAGCGGTTCTGTGCCTTATAGATAGGAGCTTGGAGGGGAAAGTTGAAACATTTTAATTTAAAAAAAAAAAACGGGGTTACCTGTCCATCAGGAGCCTGGGTTTGAAGTTTTTTAAGGCAGGAGGGGACGATGGGACCTTTTCAAGGGAGCCCAAATAAGGATGCTCGTCCCCTCCAGGACAGTTAAGAGAGCTCTTCTCCCCATCCCCCAGCCTGCCCCTTCCCATTGTCCGGGGATAAATGGCTGTGGGGGTCCATTGAAACGGTCCTCCCTACCCCGGGCCTGTCCGCTCTCCAATCTTCCATCCCTCCCCCCCCCCAATCCCCAAATCCAAAAAAAGTATCGCTGGAAGAAGAAGAAGCATAGAAACATAGAAGATTCACGACCATTTATGACAGGTGGCAGTCCACTCTTTTCTTGATGATGCTCCCACAACTTCTGTTCCATGGGTTGGTAGATCTCCCTGTCAAAAAAAATCCTCCTTATTTAGAAACATAGAAGATTGAGGGCAGAAAAAGACCTCGTGGTCCATCTACTCTGCCCTTACACTATTCCCTGTATTTTATCTTAGGATGGATCTATGTTTATCCCAGGCATGTTTAAATTCAGTGACTGTGGATTGACCAACCACGTCTGCTGGAAGTTTGTTCCAAGCATCTACTCCTCTTTCAGTCAAATAATATTTTCTGTGTGTCCCCCCCCCCCCCCCTGTTCTGGGGTTCTCTTTCCTATGAAAAACGTTTCCCTCCTGCACCTTATTTTAACCCTTTCACTTATTTAAACGTTTCGATCGTGTCTTCCGTCCTCCAGAAGAATAAGATGCGCAGTTTAAGAGCATCCGCGATGTTAAATTAAAAAAAAAAAAAAGCGAAAGCGACCCCGGTCCCCAATTTCCCTTTCGCTTCTTTTTTTTTTTTTTTGAAGAAGGCAGGAGGCCGAGAAAGTGGCGCTTTCTCTCTCTCTCTCGCTCTCGCTCGCTTCCTTCCGAGTCGCCCGTTGGGAAGTCAGAAAGCCGCGATCGAGGGCGGTGGGCGGCGGGAGGGGGGATCCTGCCAGGCGGGGAAGCCCCCACGACCCACCCGACCGGATCTGGCGCCGAGGAAGCCGAGCGGCGGGGAGGAACCGGCCTGCGGGTGGATCGAAGGTAGAGACTCGCCGGTTCGTAGAAAGGGGGGGGGGGGGGACGACATCGGCGCGGGGAGGAGGAGAGAACCGGGCGAGAAACGCAGCGAGGGGGAGGAAAGGTGGCAGGCGGCGGCGGGCGTGGAGTCCTATTCCCCGACCCACCCGCGGTCCACCCCGAAGAAGCCCCGTGCTGGACGGCCGGAGAGCCGGGGGTCGAGAGGAGGGTCCCAGCGCCGGCCGAGGGGAGGGCCTTGGGCAGCGGCGACGGCGGCGGGCCCAGGGGAGGGGAAGCCGGACTCGCTGGCGGCCGAGACGGCCCACAAGGGGGGCCGGGCTGAGCCAGGGCGGCGCGCTTCGGGGGCGCTTCGGGGCTTCGCTCGCTCTCTTAACAGCCGCCGCCAGTGGCCGAGCCAAGGCCGAGCCGGGGCCTCCGCGGAGCAACTTCTACGGACGGGGCGGCGGCAGCAGCAGCAACTGCCTGGGCGGCCGAAGGTGGGGAAGCCCGAGAGGGACGGATCGGCCCGAGCTGGGGCGCCTCCCTCCGGCTACATCTCCCCCGAGGCCGGCGACGGAAGGAGGTAAGCAGGCCAGCCGGGCGCTTCGAACAGGAGAGAGCGAGAGCGAGCGGGGCCGGAGGGGCAAAGGCATCGGCCCCGCGCTGCTGCGCCACCGGATCCGAGGGGGCGCCCGGGCGACGCAGGTGCGGAGCGGGAGCCCCGGATTGCCTTCGGGAGAAGCACACAACCCACCCCGCGAGGCGCCAGCAGCTGCTCCCGCCCGGGCATCGAGGAGGCGGCAGGTAACGCCGAGGAAACAGACCCCCCCCTCCCCACGCGCTCGGTTTGCAGCCACGGGCCGAGTTTGCCCCGCGTGGGCTCTTCTCTCCCCCCCCCCCCGGGCTTCCCTCCGTCGGTGCAAGCGGGACCCCCGTGGGCGAGGGGCTCCTCCGCGGGGGCGCGCACCTGGCCCTGCCCGCGCGCGACCCCTCCCCGTCTTTTTTTTTTTTTGCAATTCCCCTTCTGCAGCCCCGGTGCATGGCGGGGGGGGGGTGTCGCTTTTGGGAATAGGTGGGCCCCCCCATTCCCTCCATCAGCCACCCACCCGCCCACGCGAGCTTTGCGCCCCGCGTGGGAATACAGAAGCCCTCCTTCATCATCATCATCATCATGGCCCCCTCCAGGGCTGCCCTCCGCGCGGGTCCCGTGACCTTCCCGATGGAGGGGTCATATTTGGGGATGGGTGCGCCCCCCCACATTCAGCCACCCACGCGAGCCTTGCGCCCCGCGTGGGGATACAGCCCCTCTCACTTTCCCCTCATCATCACCGTCGTCGCCCCCCTCCTCCGCACAGGGCCAGGGGGTCGCTCAGCGTGACGGCTGCCCTCGCCCCCCCCCCCCCCAGCGCCGATCCCTCGCCCCTCCCCTTCTTATCTCTCCCTCCCCTCGGGGTGGAGGAGGGACCCGCCCTTGGACGGCCCCTCCCCCCTCCCCGGGCAGGGCGCAAAAAGCCCCTCCCCCCCCTTCTTTCCCTTCTCCGGACTCGGCTGCCTCGGAATAACTGCCCCCACCTCACTCCAACACACATACACACACACACACCACCCTTCCCCTTCCCATACGGGCAGGGCCCTGCCGCGGTGCAGGCTGGGAGCGGTAGTCCGCCGGGCAGGGCCGGGCGCGGTGTGGGGCGTGGGGGGCCGCCGGGCGGCCGGACTACACTTCCCGGCAGGCCCCGCAGCGGCGGCAGGCAGCAGCAGCAGAAGTCGGCAGCGGCGGCGGCAGCAGCAGCCGTGCCTGGCTTCTCGTCCCTCGCACTCTCGGGCTGGCAGCGGAGGCTGCGGAGCAGAGAAGGGGGAGGCCGGCCCAGGCAGTCAGTCAGGCAGTTGAGGCCGGCCCGGGGGGTCAGCCCGGCCCTTTCGGCTCGGCCGAGGGCTTCTGCGGGGCTGCCCCTACGCACACGGACAGCGCGGGTCCCTCGGAAGGGGGCCCGCCCCGGGAGCAGGTGCGTCTCTCCGCCGCTTCTCTTCCCTCAGGCCCGCCGCCACGCTCGCTCGCTTGGCCGCCCGCCTTGCCTGCCTTCCCCCCTCCGCGTCGCCATCGGGGAGGGAGAGAGGACGGCGGGGGGGGGGGGGCGCGGCGCGTGAGTGAGGTTTCCATGGAAACAGGGAGCGGGCCTCGGAGCGCGGCCCTGTCCTCGCGCGCGACCCCCGCCTCGCCTCCCGTCTCCGTCCGGGTTCGGGTTGAGGTCCCGTCCAGGAGCGGCGGGGTGGTCGTCGTCGACGGCAGCTCCAGCAGCGCCCCCGCGGTTCTTCTCGGGGTGAGTGAGTATGTGTGTGGGGGGGGGGGAGGGGTAAGCAGCGATCCCCTCAAGAGGAGCGCAACGGAACCCCTTCCGTCCAGCAGGAAGCGCGGGGCCGCTTTCTCGACGGCCCTTCCAGCCAGGAGGGAGAGGAGAGCGGGGCGGGGGGGGGGGGCGGTTGAGGTAGAAGGAGAGGAAGCAGCTCTGCCCGGACGCGCCTGCCAGCCCTCCTCTCGCTTTTCTCGACGGGGCGGGCGCAACGTCGATCTGGGAAGAACCTCCTCTCTCTCCCTCTCTCTTTCTCCCCCTCCTCCGAATTTCCACTTAATCTCTGCACGTCGGGGTACGTGGGGGGCATTTATCTCCCCCCCCGCCCCAATTCCTTATCGACTGGGAAGGAGGATCGAGGGAACCCTTCTGGCCCGTCCATCCACTCCCCCTCCCTCTATCTCCCTCCCTCTCTCTCTCTACACGTCGGGGTAAGGGGAGGCATTTATCTTCCCCCCCCCGCCCCAATTCCTTGCTGGCTGGGAAGGAGGATCGGTGGGACCCCTCTTCCTTCTCGCCCGTCCATGCACTCTCCCTCCTCCTATCTCCCTCCCTCTCTCTGCACTTCGGAGTAAGGGGAGGCATTTATCTCCCCCGCCCCAATTCCTTGCTGGCTGGGAAGGAGGATCGGGGAACCCATCTTCCTTCTCGTCCGCCCATCCACTCTCTCTCCCCCCCCTTCTCGCTCTCTACACGTCGGGATTTGGGCTGGGGGGCATTTATCTCCCCTGCCCCAATTCCTTACTGGTTGGGAAGGGGGGGATCGGGGAGCCCTCGTCCCTTCCTTCTCGCCCACCCACCCACTCTCCCCCCCCCATCGCCACTTTGCTGCCGCCTCCGGGAGAAAACGG
>NC_091957.1:45618065-45623065 GCF_031021105.1 Erythrolamprus reginae
ATGTGTGATTTGAGTGGTCCCTTTATTTTTTTGAGCAGTATCTGTATGTGAAACATATTTTTACTGATAATGAAAAGGAATGGGAACTAGTATAGATCTATTTCAAGCTATTTTGCGCTCACCAGCTAGCCATTCAACTGTGTGAGTGCATGTATCTTTGTATGTATGTGTATATGTGTGTGTGTAACATATTTTTGCTGATAATGAAAAGGAAGGGAGATTAGTATAGATCTATTTCAAACTACTTTGCTCTCATCAGCTAGCCATACTCTTACCGGAATTTGAACCTGGGGAATCTGCCTGTAAGGCAGTAGCTTTAAACCTCTAGACCAGGGCCAGGTAAAGTTGGCTCTTCTATGACTTGTGGACTTCAAGTCCCAGAATTCCTGAGACAATCATGCTAATTCAGGAGTTCTGGAGTTGAAGTCCACATGTCCTAGAAGAGCCAACTTTGCCTACCCCTGCGCTAGACCACAGGTTCTCCTCTCTCCCTCCCTCCCTCCCTCCCTACTTATCTACCTATCTATCTACCTATCTATCTATCTATCTATCTATCTATCTATCTATCTATCTATCTACCATCTACCATCTGTCTATATCTATCATCTAACATCTGTCTATATCTATCTACCATCTATATCTATCATCTAACATCTGTCTATATCTATCATCTAACATCTGTCTATATCTATCTATCTATCTATCTACCATCTAACATCTGTCTATATCTATCATCTAACATCTGTCTATATCTATCTATCTATCTACCTACCATCTAACATCTGTCTATATCCATCATCTAATATCTGTCTATATCTATTTATCTATCTACCATCTAACATCTGTCTATATCTATCATCTAACATCTGTCTATATCCATCTGTCTACCATCTAACATCTGTCTATATCTATCATCTAACATCTGTCTATATCTATCATCTAACATCTGTCTATATCATCTAACATCTGTCTATATCTATCTATCTATCTATCTTCCATCTAACACCTGTCTATATCTATCATCTAACATCTGTCTATATCTATCTATCTATCTATCTATCTACCATCTAACATCTGTCTATATCTATCATCTAACATCTGTCTATATCTATCATCTAACATCTGTCTATATCTATCTATCTATCTACCTACCATCTAACATCTGTCTATATCTATCATCTAACATCTGTCTATATCTATCTATCTATCTAACATCTAACATATGTCTATATCTATCATCTAACATCTGTCTATATCTATCTATCTACCTACCATCTAACATCTGTCTATATCTATCATCTAACATCTGTCTATATCTATCTATCTATCTAACATCTAACATATGTCTATATCTATCTATCTATCTATCTATCTATCTATCTTCCTTTTTATTATCAGCAAAATATGTTACACATACATACATACATACATACATACATACATACATACATACATGTATACAGTATATATATACAGTATATATATGTGCTATATGGACCTTGGCTGATCCAACAGGAGGATCTAACTTACCAAAGAGTTGAGAGATCAAAGGTGGAGAGAGGTTTTCTGGGCCGTGTAAACCATCTCTGCTCGCCCTTCAGACTTTGCTTTCAGACTGGAAGGGAGCCGCTGAAATTGGTCTAAAGCAGGGAGGTTCCTACCTGTTTGGCTTTGGAAAAACCTCCCCTTCCATTCCGGCTGCACCTTCCCCAGGCTTTGGGAAGAGGGTGGGCAGAATTTCTTGGCTCTGCAGCAAAGCTATCTGCACCTCCCATTCGCCAGCCTCAGATAAGCCCGTGCAGGGCAGTTGCTTTTCAGTTGGGACTCTGCCGGGTAAGCCAAACGTGTGGCCGAGCTGGCTCGAGAGCCTGCTTTTTCTCCCCAACGACGGGGTTCCCGGGAATTCTAAGCGGCCTTCTCCCTTCCCTCCCGTCTCTCCCCACGTGGGGTGTTGGGAGGGACCTTGTTTGATGCTGCTTTAGCATTTGCAAGCCTTGGAAAAGAATTTTGAACGGGAGCTTGGCTAAGTCCTGTGGGGCGGGTCATTGCCCTTTCTTTCTTTCTTTCTTTCTTTCTTTCTTCCTCTCTGTTGTGGTTGGATTTTCTTTCTTACTTCCTCTTCCTTCCTTCCTTCCTTCCTCTCCCCCTGTTTCTATCTTTCTTTCTTTTTCTTTCCTTCCTTCCTTCCTCTCTCTTCCACTTCCTTCCTCCCTCCCTCTCCATTTCTTTCTTTCTTTTTCTTTCCTTCCTTCCTTCCTCTCTCTTCCACTTCTCCCTCCCTCCCTCTCCATTTCTTTTTTTCTTTCTTTCCTTCCTTCCTCTCCTTCTTTCTTTTTTCCCTTCCCTCCTTCCTTCCTCTCCCTCCCTCTATCCCTCCCTCCATCCTTCTTTCTTTCTTTCTTCCTCTCTGTTGTGATTGGATTTTCTTTCTTACTTCCTCTTCCTTCCTTCCTTCCTCTCCCCCTGTTTCTATCTATCTTTCTTTCTTTTTCTTTCCTTCCTTCCTTCCTCTCTCTTCCACTTCCTTCCTCCCTCCCTCTCCATTTCTTTCTTTCTTTCTTTCTTTTTCTTTCCTTCCTTCCTCTCCTTTCTTTTTTTCCTTCCCTCCTTCCTTCCTCTCCCTCCCTCTATCCCTCCCTCCTTCTTTCTTTCTTTCTTTCTTTCTTTATTTCTCCTTCCTTCCTCTCTCCCCTTTCCTTCTTTCCTTTCTTTCTCTCCCTTCCTTCCTTCCCTCCCTCCCCCCCCTCCCTCCCTTCCTTCCGTGGCTATCTTCTTCTGCATCCTGAAATGAATCTGGCTGGAATCTCTCCTTCTAACCGGAGAGGTGCCAACTCCAGCGAAAACCTGTGCTTCCATTCAATTCAGGGGCGGTGGAGGAGCTGTCACAAAATAATCAAGGAGTTGATCCCCCACCCACCCACTCGGGGGAGGGGGAGGACTCAATCTCACCTTTCCTAGGTCCAAAACACTTGAGCATCTCTTGTCCCCTGGGTCTCTTGTATTTCGCACTGGCACCGTCCCTGCCTCCCTCCCTGAAAGGATTGGGCAAGGAACATCTGGCTGCCCTGACCTCTTGCTCAGCCATGTGACCGACCCCAGGGAAAGAGGAGGGTCCACAGGAGGTGGGCATTCCCTGGAGAAGGGTCTCTCTCTCTTTCTCTCTCTCTCATTGGCATGTCTCCCCACCTCCCCGTTCTTGCTTCCCTCCTCCCAGGAAACTCCCCCCTCCTCCCAGTCTTCTTAATAGCCCTTGCGATGCCATGGCTTTGTGTGCCCATGTACACACACGGCTGTGAATGTGCCTTCTTTCCTCTTGCCACGGCCCACCCCCTTTTTAGATGTTTGGATTCTGCTCAGCTTGGGAGGGTCCCTCCTCCTCTGCTTCTCCTCCTTCTCCTCCCTTTCTCCTTCTCCATCCCCTCCTCTTCTCTTCAGCTTCTTCTTCCTCTCCTCTTCCTCCTCCTCTTTCTGCTTCTTCCTCCTCTTCTCTTTCAGCTTCTTCCTCCTCCTCTTCTCTTTCAGCTTCTTCTTCCTCCTCCTCTTCCTCCTTCTCCTCCCTTTCTCCTTCTACAATCCCCTCCTCTTCTCTTTCAGCTTCTTCTTCCTCCTCCTCTTCTCTTTCAGCTTCTTCCTCCTCCTCCTCTTCCTCCTCCTCTTTCTGCTTCTTCCTCCTCCTCTTCTCTTTCAGCTTCTTCTTCCTCCTCCTCTTCTCTTTCAGCTTCTTCCTCCTCCTCCTCCTCTTCCTCCTCCTCCTCTTTCTGCTTCTTCTTCCTCCTCTTCCTCCTCCTCTTTCTGCTTCTTCCTCCTCCTCCTCTTTCTGCTTCTTCTTCCTCCTTTTCTCTTTCAGCTTCTTCCTCCTCCTCCTCTTCCTCCTCCTCTTTCTGCTTCTTCCTTCCTCCTCTTCTCTTTCAGCTTCTTCCTCCTCCTCCTCTTCCTCCTCCTCCTCTTTCTGCTTCTTCCTCCTCCTCTTCTCTTTCTGCTTCTTCCTCCTCCTCTTCTCTTTCTGCTTCTTCCTCCTCCTCTTCTCTTTCAGCTTCTTCCTCCTCCTCCTCCTCTTCCTCCTCCTCTTTCTGCTTCTTCCTCCTCCTCTTCTCTTTCAGCTTCTTCCTCCTCCTCCTCTTTCTGCTTCTTCTTCCTCCTCTTCCTCCTCCTCTTTCTGCTTCTTCCTCCTCCTCCTCTTTCTGCTTCTTCTTCCTCCTTTTCTCTTTCAGCTTCTTCCTCCTCCTCTTCTTTCTGCTTCTTCCTCCTCCTCTTCCTCCTCCTCCTCTTTCAGCTTCTTCCTCCTCCTCTTCTCTTTCAGCTTCTTCCTTCTCCTCTTCCTCCTCCTCCTCTTTCTGCTTCTTCTTCCTCCTCTTCTCTTTCAGCTTCTTCCTCCTTCTTCATCTCCTCTTCTTCCTTCTCTTCCTCCTCCTCTTTCTGCTTCTTCCTCCTCCTCCTCCTCCTCCTCTTTCTGCTTCTTCCTCCTCTTCCTCCTCCTCCTCTTTCTGCTTCTTCCTCCTCCTCTTCTCTTTCAGCTTCTTCCCCCTCCTCTTCCTCCTCCTCCTCTTTCTGCTTCTTCCTCCTCCTCTTCTCTTTCAGCTTCTTCCCCCTCCTCTTCCTCCTCCTCCTCTTTCAGCTTCTTCCTCCTCTTCCTCCTCCTCCTCTTTCTGCTTCTTCCTCCTCCTCTTCTCTTTCAGCTTCTTCCCCCTCCTCTTCCTCCTCCTCCTCTTTCTGCTTCTTCCTCCTCCTCTTCTCTTTCAGCTTCTTCCCCCTCCTCTTCCTCCTCCTCCTCTTTCTGCTTCTTCCTCCTCCTCTTCTCTTTCTGCTTCTTCCTCCTCCTCTTCTCTTTCAGCTTCTTCCCCCTCCTCTTCCTCCTCCTCCTCTTTCAGCTTCTTCCTCCTCCTCTTCTCTTTCAGCTTCTTCCCCCTCCTCTTCCTCCTCCTCCTCTTTCTGCTTCTTCCTCCTCCTCTTCTCTTTCAGCTTCTTCCCCCCTCCTCTTCCTCCTCCTCCTCTTCTGCTTT
>NC_091957.1:46235565-46275565 GCF_031021105.1 Erythrolamprus reginae
AAAGCTGGTTGTTTATTTAGCAAACCACAAGGAAGCAAACTAAAAGCGCTTATCTGTAAAACCTGCCGCTTAGCCGGGTTATTCCCACGAATAGTAGAACATACCTTAACCCATTCCAGGACCTCCTCCTACCTCTCCGGTCGGTCGCAATTAGTGTTAGTGGGGGGTCAGAGGTCGACCTCTAGGTTTCTCCCTTGTGGGGTGCCTCAGGGGTCGGTCCTCTCCCCCCTGCTATTTAATATCTACATGAAACCGCTGGGTGAGATCATCCAAGGGCATGGGGTGAGGTATCATCAATATGCGGATGATACCCTCCTCGATCCACAGCTGACATTGGAACATCATCTTTCAGCTGTGGCGAGGAGGGCGTTTGCCCAGGTTCGCCTGGTGCACCAGTTGCGGCCCTATTTGGACAGGGAGTCATTGCTCACAGTCACTCATGCCCTTATCACCTCGAGGTTCGATTACTGCAACGCTCTCTACATGGGGCTACCTTTGAAAAGTGTTCGGAAACTTCAGATCGTGCAGAATGCGGCCGCGAGAGCCATCGTGGGGCTTCCCAGATTCGCCCATGTATCTACAACACTCCGTGGCCTGCATTGGCTGCCGATCAGTTTCCGGTCACAATTCAAAGTGTTGGTCATGACCTTTAAAGCCCTACATGGCATTGGACCAGAGTACCTCCCGAACCGCCTGCTACCGCACGAATCCCAGCGGCCGATAAGGTCCCGTCAACTAAACAACTAAACAATGTCGTCTGGCGGGCACCAGGGGAAGAGCCTTCTCTGTGGCGGCCCCGGCCCTCTGGAATCAACTCCCCCCGGAGATTAGAACTTCTCCCACCCTCCTTGTCTTCCGTAAACTACTTAAGACCCACCTATACCGCCAGGCATGGGGGATTTGAGACACCTTTCCCCCAGGCTTATTATAATTTATGTTTGGTATGTATGTGCTGTTTGGTTTTTAATTATGATAGGGATTTTAGGGGTTTTTTTAATATTAGATTTGTGCCAGTATAATATTGTTTGTATCGTTGTTGTGAGCCTCCTCGAGTCTTCGGAGAGGGGCGGCATACAAATCTAATAAATTATTATTATTAATTATTTGCCTGGAAAATAAGTTTTAACAAATAATTGAGTGGATGGTTGGGAGTGCTGTGCAATTTTGACTTTGGCCATGTTTTTTTGTTGGGAAACTAGGTTGGCCATGCAGCTCTCCATTTCCAGAAGTCCACTGATATGGTGACAGGCCTGAGGCAAAAAACATCTTTTGGGAGACCCATGTGGAATAATGAATTTTCAGCAGTGGCGGCCACACACCCCAGGTAAGAGATAGCCTTTCAACCAGGAAAAGCTTTTTTCTTCTCAATTAACCCAGGAGCAGTTCTTCCAAACAGCAACTATTTTCCCCTAGGATTTCTGGAAGAGGCAAAACTCCTCCATCATTTGCTACCTGGATTTTTGAAAACTGTAAATGCAGCTCTGATATCTGGGATTGAATGCCCAGATTCTCTTATCACTTGAGCTGTGGTCTCTTCTCTGGAACATTGTGGACAGGGAATCAGTACCCTGGACAGCTCCATACCAAACCTTTTCATAATGGATCAAAGCTTTATCCAGTTAATCTTTAATTCCATTTGCATGGCCTATGAATTTACTTTAAGGAATGGGTGCCTTATTCGGGATACATTTGCCCCACAAGCTAATATTTTAGAAGACATATTCTCTCCTTTAGGATAAATAGGGAATGTATATAATGCTTACCATCTGTAGTTTTTATAGATAATTGTATGCAGCTGCGAGAGCAATCATGGGCTTTCCTAAATATGCCCATGTCACACCAACACTCTGCAGTCTGCATTGGTTGCCGATCAGTTTTCGGTCACAATTCAAAATGATGGTTATGACCTATAAAGCCCTTCATGGCACCGGACCAGAATATCTCCGGGACAGCCTTCTGCCGCACGAATCCCAGCGACCAGTTAGGTCCCACAGAGTTGGCCTTCTCCGGGTCCCGTCAACTAAACAATGTCGTTTGGCGGGACCCAGGGGAAGAGCCTTCTCTGTGGCGGCCCCGACCCTTTGGAACCAACTCCCCCCAGATATCAGAGTTGCCCCCACCCTCCTTGCCTTTCGTAAAGCTCTTAAGACCCATCTTTGCCGTCAGGCATGGGGGAACTGACACATCTCCCCCGGCCCTATACAGTTTATACATGGAATGTTTGTGTGTGTGTTTGCTTTTAATAATGGGGTTTTTTAGTGTTTTTTAAATTATTAGATTTGTTTTTTACATTGTTCTTGTTATTGTTGTGAGCCGCCCCGAGTCTACGGAGAGGGGCGGCATACAAATCTAATGAATGCAAAATGCAATGCAATGAATTTACTTTAAGGAATGGATGCCTTATTCGGGATACATTTGCCCCCCAAGCTAACATTTTAGAAGACATATTCTCTCCTTTAGGATAAATAGGGAATGTATATACTACTTGCTATCTGCAGTTTTTATCGGTAATTGTATTATCTATGCTTTCTTGAACAAGCCTTGAAACATTGTGGCTTGTCTATTCAATTCTTAATCTCTCCTTTGTCTTATTTTGTTGTTTTGTCTTGTGAGTTAGATGGATACAAAAGTAGGTTATCAACAAGCTGAGAAGTCATAAACCAACTCTATTGTTGTCTGCGCATTACACCAAGCCATAGCTGTTAGCCTGTAAACAGGAAAAAAAAAAACCTAAAGAAACCATGGATTATTCATCCGACCCAATTTGCCCGTCATCTCAAGCCAAACCCATCCACATTGTTTACTTCACCAGCCAATGTTTTAATCTCTCCAGCTAACCACAGGAAGCCATTTGTCCCTTAATAAAAAATTATGTCAAACCGGCCAAAATATGCAAATCCCACTTAATGTTGCTTCCAAAGCCCAACAGTTTCCAAGAACGTCTATTCCAACTGATTTATGTCATTTTTATCCTTATTCCTAGGTCCGTGGTGGGTGTGTTTTTGTGTGGACCAGAGCAGCTGGCAAAAACTCTGAGAAAGTACTGCAGTCAGCACTCTAGTCTGGATCCCAGAAATGTCCAGTTTTATTTCAACAAAGAGAATTTTTGAAACACCAGGACTCAAAAGTCAGGAGGGAAAAACTTATTAAATGTCTCGTTGAACTAAATAATGACTGCCGGACCAGAGTTTGCAATTTTAACAAGCAACAGACAACCCTTTCAAGTTTGCAAATTGCCAGGATATTTTTTTTTCTATTTATTTTTTTTAAAGCTGAAATAAACAAAATGTAAACTAAAAAAAATGCTAGGAGCCAATTAGCACTAATAAATTGGCACATTGCACTGCTGTTTGACTATATCGATAAAAGCCAGGCTTTCTCGTTCAGTGAATTGCAATGTTGGGATCAAATTACAATTTAAAAGAAAAATTGGTTTTCTGGCAAAAAGTACAAGGGTTTTTTTTCCTATTGATGAGTTTGGGAACAAAAAAAATGTTCAAATAACCAGGGCTGAGAAATTCTATCCTTCCCAAAACTGCAATAATGGCACATTCAAACAGGAGTCTTGCTTTCAATCCGGCAAACGCCCATCTCTTATTTTGTACTAAAATCTATGCTGATGTCACATCCTCAGAGCTATCATCAACTCAATCTTCTATTCAGCCAGTCTCAAAAAAATTTCCCAGATGTTGCTTTCATTTTTAATTTTTTTTTGCAAGGGCTGCAGACCAATCACTTTGCTCGGATGCTGTGAATTGATTCCTCTTGTGTTGGGAAATTGCAAGGGTGTGATGTGACAGGTGCATAAAACAGCAATCTGATCAGGAGTTATTCCAAGGCTGATGTTCATGGTGAGGGCTGCGTCTGCAATGTATTCTGAGCAGGCTTTGAATGGTGCAGAATCAGGAAGAGGTTTCTCTCTAATGTTCCCCTTTCCTATATTAGGATGCTATGTCAGCAGCGTTACAAGGGTCGCCCAGAAAGTAATGCACTACATTTTATTTTCCTCAACGATTATTTATTGAGCACAATGAAACCTAGAAACATAGATTGATGGCAGAAAAAGACCTCATGGTCCATCTAGTCTGCCCTTATACTATTTCCTGTATTTTATCTTAGGATGGATATGTTTATCCCAGGCATGTTTAAATTCAGTGACTGTGGATTTACCAACCATGTTGGTAACTTACACACTGTTGTGATTCCGTCCGAGGCCCCTCAGGGAACGGCTGATCTTCTGTCGGTTTCCTGCTCAGAGGGGGAGGATGAGGAACAGGAGGTGCAGGCAGACGAGGAGGAGGAATCCCAGGCTGAGGAAGAGGGGGAACAGCCAGAGGCCCCCGAGAGGGAGCTCTCCCCAGCAAGCAGCCTGGATTCCTTAGAGGAAAATGCACAAGCAATAATCGATCTGCGACAGAGAAGAGCAACACAAAGAAGGGACCAATTGGCTAGGTACTTTCAGCACTAAAGAGGCAACAGCTGGGTTTGGGTGTGGTGCTCTCTGGAAAGGCTAAAAGGCAGACCCACCCTTCCTGGCTTGTGGAGTATTATCTTTGGGAGTCCTGGGACCTGTCTGTGATCTTTGGCGTCTTGGAATTCTGGTTTGTGACTTTGAATACTGAAACCTTGGGGGAAAAAGGTGGGGGTCTTATGCTCTACAGTGGTGGGTGTGCCAGCAAGAAGTTTGCTGTATTGTCTGGACATCAGGACTCTGCTGTAAAGTCTCCTAGCCTGCCTGTTGGGAAGAACAGGTTTTTCTCTGTGTTTATTTTTCAAGCTATAAAGTACTTTTGCTTTTACCAGCGTGTCTGGCTGTTTTTTCCAGTTGGTGTTGAGGTCTGGGGGAACCCAGACAGAACACACACAAGAAAGAATGTTTCTTCTACATTCCTTATTTTTCCATGTAATCTCCATCCTGGTTCTATGGCCTTCCTCCAGTGAGACACAAGGGTGTGTATGCCCTGTCGATACCACTCCTTGTTCTGGTCACAAAGCCATTTCTGCACTGTGCAAATCACCTCTAATGGCCTCACCCTCTGTGCCCAGTGACTAACCGTACTTCTGTCGACTGCAGATTCTCCATAAACTGTACACAAACGTTTGTGAATGTTCCCAACAGTTTCTTTCTCCACAGTGAGAAATTCAATGACACCCCGCTTGTAACGTACATCACTTAGATGCCATTTCAAAACATTGCTGCAGCTACGCTGTCTGAAGAAACGCAAAATTTACACACGCAATCCTGACAATTCAAATAATGTATATCTAAAGTTTCACATTCGTACCATTACTGTAGGCTGAGAAAAAAAATGTGGTGCATTGCTTTCTGGGCGATCCTTGCATGACTTGCTGACTGGTGGTTTTAATTGCTGGTTTGTATGAATGGTCAATTCTGATTCCTTCAGAAACCATGCCGCAGAATAGTCTTGGATTATGTGGAACACCTAGATTTCAATGACTCTCTTCCATCAAGAGCCGTGGTGGTGCAGCAGTTGGAGTTGGGTACTGCACGCTGACTGCCTGTTGCCAGCAGTTTAGCAGTTCAAATGTTGTTGGCTCAGTGTTGAACTGAGCCTTCCATCCTTCCGAGGTGGGTAAAATGATGACCCAGATTTTTGGGGGGCAAGATGCTGACTCTGTAAACCACTTAGAGGGGGCTGTAAAGCACTATGAAGCGGTCTAAGTGTTATTGCTATCATGTTTTTTCCAAATTATGTTCCTTTTCTGATTGGGTCAGGGTTGACTTAGCCTTCCATCCTTCCAAGGTGGGTAAAATCAGGACCCAGCTTGTTGGGTGGCAATATGCTGACTTTGTAAACTGCTTAGAGAGGGCTGTAAAGCATTGTTAAGGGGTATATAAGTACTATTCCTTCCTTCCTCCCTCCCTCCCATTCCCTTCTTTGGCTTAGAATTCAGTATTACAGGCTCACTCTGCTCATTGCCAGCAGTTCGATCCTGACGGGTTCAAAGTTGACTCAGCCTTCCATCCTTCCGAGGTCGGTAAAATGAGGACCCAGATTACTTGCGGGCAAGATGCTGACTCTGCAAACTGATTAGAAAGGGCTGTAAAGCAGTATATAAGTCTAAGTGCCATTGCTATTATGTCCATCCCCCAATTATATCCCTTTTTTCTGAAGCAGTCAAGCAACGTGAATCCAATTTCTTGTATGTTGCTTAAGGAAAACTGGTTACCTTTGTAAAAATGCTATTGGAACATGGAGGGTCTGGCTTAACACACAGGCCAATGCGTTCAACTATAGAACACAGTTTTATTTCAGAGACAAGAATGGAAACAATGAGGGGGGGACGACAAGAAACTCCCTTCTCCTTTCTGATTTGGATCAGACCAGGAAAAGATTTGTGAGCTGCCTTCAGTGTCACTTCCAGCCAATGCTGAATTTCATTCGAAGGACTTCTAAGCCTGTAAGAATAAAAAGGACAGTGTTAAAAAGAACGCTTAAGGAGGATAATTTCAACACAGGGCAATCATAGAAACATAGAAACATAGAAGACTGACGGCAGAAAAAGACCCCATGGTCCATCTAGTCTGCCCTTTTACTATTTCCTGTATTTTATCTTACAATGGATATATGTTTATCCCAGGCATGTTTAAATTCGGTTACTGTGGATTTACCAACCACGTCTGCTGGAAGTTTGTTCCAAGGATCTACTACTCTTTCAGTAAAATAATACTTTCTCATGTTGCCTTTGATCAGAGGAAAAATTCCCCTGCATTTCAATCATTATTACAAAAAGGTTTATTGCTCCTCCATAGACTAAAATGTGGAAATTTTAAACCAAATAAAAACCAAAACATGCCCATGTTACACCAACACTCCACAGTCTGCATTGGTTGCCGATCAATTTCCGGTCACAATTCAAAGTGTTGGTTATGACCTATAAAGCCCTTCATGGCACCGGACCAGAATATCTCCGGGACCGCCTTCTGCTGCACGAATCCCAGCGACCGGTTAGGTCCCACAGAGTGGGCCTTCTCCGGGTCCCATTGACTAAGCAATGTCGTTTGGCGGGTCCCAGGAGAAGAGCCTTCTCTGTGGCGGCCCTGACCCTCTGGAATCAGCTCCCCCCAGATATCACAGTTGCCCCCACCCTCCTTGCCTTTTGCAAGCTCCTTAAAACCCACCTCTGTCGTCAGGCATGGGGGAATTGAATTTTTTCCCCTTCCCCCTAGGCTTATAGAATTTATACATGGTATGCTTGTTTGTATGATTGGTCTCTTAAATTGGGGTTTTTTAGATTATTTTTTAATATATTAAATTTGTTACATTGTCTTTTTTATTGTTGTTAGCCGCCCCGAGTCTTTGGAGAGGGGCGGCATACAAATCTAATAAACAAATAAATAAATAAAATAAAATCAAAACAAAACAAAACAGAGATAGGAAGGAGTTGTGGCCTGCCAGCAGCCATGGTAGCTAGTGGCAGACTCGGATAGTGAGGAAGTTGAGGAGGAACATGGGCCAGTCCTGGTGTCTGGGGAAAGCTCTGATGAGTGCTCTGCATCAGAGACAGAGACGGAGCCAAGGCTGTCAGACAGTTATCAGCTACCTTCGGAATCAGAAGTAAGTGGGGTTGAAGAACAGCTGGAACCTGTTCCCGATGTGCGCATGGGTACAGCTGCCAGGAGAAGGGAAGAATTAAGGAACAGAGGTCGACTCGGGAGTAAAGGCACAAGGAGATGCTGAATGGCCCTCCCATAGGGATTAAATAGGAGCGAAGGGGGAGTGGAGACAATTAATTCATTGTTCATGTGAAGATTGGCTTGTGCCTCACAGAGACTCCTTGCTAAGTATTTCCTTGTTCAGTGTTGCATCAAGAAGCTATCGACCTGGCAACTATCGAAGAAATGATAAGGTCTGTGTTTGCCATTCACGCTTGAAAGACTATTTGCCGGGACTTCGCTGGATGTGATTGCTAAGAATTCACATTAGCCAAATAAAAAGGGGTTTTGTCGGGACAAGGAGTCTATTTCATGATTTGGTGAAGCCTAGGTCAGAACAGGAAGGGTTTTTACTCACGCTTGAAGAGGGAATTTGCACGCTCGCCTAAGAATTTGTGCTGTTTTACAGAAAAATGGGGCAATTTCCCTGCTCTTCCTCCCCCTCCCCTGCTGAAATCCCATTGTTACCCAAGGAACGTGGATCATGGGGCGCCCGTAGATTTCTGTATCTGCTCCTTCAGGATGAGAATGCTCTGCCTTTGTTCGGGAGGCAGCATGGCGATCTGGTCGGCCGTCAGCTGGAGAACTTGCATAATGAGGGCCGCCTGTAGAGAAGCCGAAAAGAGGGAAAATGACAAACGAGACAGGGGAAGCCTTGATAGAGATTCTGCTCTTCTGGTGCAGACTTATGACCTTCATTTGGAATTTTGGGGGGAGGATGCGATATTCTTCCATAAAGAGCCATGGTGGTGCAGTGGTTAGAATGCAGCACTGTAGGTCTGACTCACTGCTCACTGCCAGGAGTTCGATTCTGAGCAGCTCAAGTGTTGACTCAGACTTCCATCCTTCCGTGGTGGGTAAAATGAGGACCCAAATTGTTGGGGACAATAGGTGGACTGTGTAAACCGCTTAGAGAGGGCTGTGAAGCATTGTTAAATGGCTATATAAGTCTACATGTTATTTTCCTTCCTTCCTTCCCTTTTGATTCCAGGTTTCCTGTCTTTTTCTTCCTTCCTTCCTTCCTTCCTTCCTTCCTTCCTTCCTTCCTTCCTTCCCCTTAATTTCTTTTGGTTCCTTCTATCTGTCCATCCCAGAATTAACGACTACTTCATCTTCAACCACAACAACACTCAAGCAAACAACAGACACAAACTTAAAGTAAACTGCTCCAAACTTCACTGCAGAAAATACGACTTTAGTAACCGTGTAGTTGATGCATGTAACTCACTACCAGACTCTGTAGTATCATCACCTAACCCCCAAAACTTTACCTTAGACTATCCACTGTTGACCTCTCCTGATTCCTAAGAGGTCAGTAAGGGGTGTGCATAAGTGCACCAGCGTGCCTTCCGCCCCCTGTCCTAATGTTTCTCTCTTAGTAGTATCATGTATATAAACATTGTTATATCTTTGCATATCACCAATACGTACTTGACAAAATAAATAAACGAGTTCAAATCTCATCAACGGCTCAAGGTTGACTCAGCCTCCCATCCTTCCGAGGTTGGTAAAATGAGGACCCAAATTGTTGGGGGCAATAGGTGGACTGTGTAAACCACTTAGAGAGGGCTGCAAAGCACTGTGAAGTGGTATATAAGTCTATATATCTTCAGGTTTCCACCAGATATATACCAATATGATATACCCAATAATGGTAATCTTTGTGGAATCTACCTGCTTCAGAGCTCTGCTTGCTATGGGTCTATTACTGTTAAACCATGGGACTATCTCAGGGACCGCCTTCTGCTGCACGAATCCCAGCGACCAGTGGGTCTTCTCCGGGTCCCGTCAACTAAACAATGTCACTTGGCGGGACCCAGGGGAAGAGCCTTCTATGTGGCGACCCCGACCCTCTGGAACCAACTCCCCCCAGAGATTAGAATTGCTCCCACCCTCCTTGCCTTTCATAAGCTTCTTAAAACCCACCTCTGCCGCCAGGCATGGGGGAATTGAGATCCTCTTCCCCCTAGGCCTTTACAATTCTATGCATGGTATGTCTGTATGTATGTGTGGTTTTACAATAGGGGTTTTTAACTGTTTATATTGGATTGTCATATGCTGTTTACTACTGTTGTTAGCCGCCCCGAGTCTACGGAGAGGGGCGGCATACAAATCCAATAAAATCAAATCAAATCAACCTGGAGTCAGCTTCCACCAGGTATGTGCCAATATGATATACCCAATAATGCTAATCTTTGAGGGATCTACCTGCCTCGGAGTTCTGCTTGCTATGGGTTTATTCCTATTAAACCAACTCTGAAGGTTTACTTGCTTCAATGTAAACTTGATTAAAAAGAAAGCAAGGTCAGGCTTTTTATAGGATGTGATTTTTCCCTTCCCCTTTACCTTTTCATGATCCTGGGGTGTGACTTGGTTTTGTCCAGGGCTGAAGCCTCCAGGCTGGGCTGCAGGCTGCACCGCTCCGCCTGCCATGGCTCCAGCCTGCTGCATTGCTGTCCCTGGCATACTAGGAACCTGAAAAAAGGAAGGGATTCAGATTTACTGCCTTCTTGCTGAGAGCCAAAGTGGGATTGACAAGTCTGAGAAAAGAGTCATTATCTTTGAACAGGAAACGTAAGGGAGGGTTGGGAGGAGATAATGGAGCTGCGTACAAATTCATTGACGAGAGGAGAATGGGAAGACCTGGTCTTTTTGCCTCAGCAAATTTTAATTATGGACCTCAGATTTCAAAACAAAGTGTTGGACATCGTCCTTTTTTGCCAGTGGATGGATATTCTGCTGACCGGCCTCCGAACGCAATTCATAGAAACATAGAAGATTGACGGCAGAAAAAGACCTCATGGTCCATCTAGTCTGCCCTTATACTATTTCCTGTATTTTATCTTTAGGATGGATCTATGTTTATCCCAGGCATGTTTCAATTCAGTTCCTGTGGATTTACCAACCACGTCTGCTGGAGGTTTGTTCCAAGCATCTACTCCTCTTTCATTCAAATAATATTTTCTCACGTTGCTTCTGATCTTTCCCACAACTAACCTCAGATTGTGCCCCCTTGTTCTTGTGCTCACTTTCCTATTAAAAACCCTTGAACGTATTTAAATGTTTTGATCATGTTCCCCCTTTCCCTTCTGTCCTCCAGACTATACAGATGGAGTTCATTAAGTCTGTGGATTTAAACATGCCTGGGATAAAAATATATTCAATTCAAGGTGTCGGTTATCACCTATAAAGCCCTACATGGCATTGGACCAGATTATCTACGGGACTGTCTTCCAGCGACCAGTCGGCTTCCTCTGGGTTCCGTCAGCCCAACAATGCCGACTGGTGGTTCCACAGGGAAGAGCCTTCTCTGTTACGGCCCCGGTCCTCTGGAACCAACTTCCCCTGGAGATCTGTACTGCGCCCACTCCCCTTGCCTTTCGAAAGGCATTAAAAACACATCTAGGCCAGCAGGCCTGGGGACCGTGAGCGATAGTTTTGCTCCAGCCACCTGTATGAATAAGGATTGTCTGTCTATCTGTCTGTCTATCAGAGCAGCTAACAAGTGGAATAAATATAATAGCATTAAAATATAATCAAAACTACATAATAAAGTCAATAATATAACAATAAAATAATATCTTAAAAAGAACCATACACAAACAACAGAGTCAATCTAATTCCAGGCCTGCCAGAAAAGCCAGGTCTTAACGGCTTTCCGGGAAGATCGGTAGGGAGGAGGGAGGGAGGCAGGAAGTTGATTCCATGGGGTCGGAGCCACCACAGAGAAGGCTCTTCTCTGAGGTTCCACCAAGTGACATTGCTTGGTAGACGGGACCTGGAGAAGGCCGACTCTGTGGGCCCTTACTGGCCGCAATGAGATGTGAGAATGGAGGTGGTCCCGTAAATAATCTGGCACAAAGCCATTTAGGGCTTTAAAGATGCTAACCAACACCTTGAATTGGATTCGGAGACCCAATTGGGTTCGGAGACCTGATTTTCTCTTTGTTTTCATTGTGGGTTCGTTAGTATTTTTAATGTTTTAACAGCATTTATTTATTTTTATGCTTGTGAGCTGCTCTGAGTGCGCAAGGAGAAGGGGGAGCCTATGAATCTAACAAACAAACAAATATTCTAGTCCAGGAGTGTCAAGCTCAATTTCATTGTGGGGTGGGGCATTAGGTCCCAGAGTGGGCCTTCTCCGGGCCCCGTTGACTAAACAATGTCGTTTGGCGGGGCCCAGGGGAAGAGCCTTCTCTGGGGTGGCCCCGACCCTCTGGAACCAGCTCCCCCTGGAGATTAGAACTGCCCCCACCTTCCTGGCCTTTCGCAAGCTCCTTAAAACCCACCTCTGCCATCAGGCATGGGGGAACTGAGATAACTTCCCCAGGCCTATACTGTTTATGTATAGTATGTTGTGTGTACTGTATGTTTTCTTAAATTATGGGTTTTTAGTTTTAATTATTAGATTTGTATTGTACATTGTTTTTCTATTACTGTTGTGAGCCGCCCCGAGTTTATGGAGAGAGGCGGCATACAAATTTAATAAATAAATAAATTTAATAAATAAATAAATTTAATAAATAAATAAATTTAATAAATAAATAAATTTAATAAATAAATTTAATAAATAAATAAATTTAATAAATAAATAAATTTAATAAATAAATAAATTTAATAAATAAATAAATTTAATAAATAAATAAATTTAATAAATAAATAAATTTAATAAATAAATTTAATAAATAAATTTAATAAATAAATAAATTTAATAAATAAATAAATTTAATAAATAAATAAATTTAATAAATAAATAAATTTAATAAATAAATAAATTTAATAAATAAATAAATTTAATAAATAAATAAATTTAATAAATAAATAAATTTAATAAATAAATAAATTTAATAAATAAATAAATTAGGGCTGTGCTTAATCTTGGGGGGGGGGGGGGAGGGAGGGAGGTGTGGGCATGACCAGCTCGACTTCACTTGTGTCGCGGATTCCTGTGCTGGCCCGAGTGCTCTGCTGGCGCAAATGGAGCTTGGGTGCTACCTTCTGCCAGAAAAAACGGAGGTCCGTTTTCGCTGTCAGAGGCCTGCAGGAGGCTGTCGCTGTCAGGCCGAAGCCAGAATGCTTGGAGGTTTTGGCCTGCCACATTATGCTGTGTTCTTTTTGGAATGTTTCTTGCTGTGGCTGCATGCCATGACACATCCCTTTTAGCTACCCAAGGTCAGCTTTTCTCCAGCATCTGGCCGGAAGCTGCTGAGAGTTGCAGGATACGCTGGCAGAAGGTGTACGGTCCCTTTGATGGGCTTGTATGAGAAGATGATAGGAAATGAGCTCTAACCAGGGTGGAGATACCCTCGTAACTTTATATTCGGGTTTCTCCAGTTGTGCTAACGTGACTCTGCTACTAAATTGGAACTTTGAAGAAGGATGCTATTGGGTCATTCTTTGTCAAATGTACCCGGTGAAATTGAAGAAAAGAAACCATCATAAAAACAACACATATGATAGGGGGGGAAAATGCTCTTTCTAATGATATAAAAATGAAGATGACTGAAGGTGAGAAAACAGAGAGGGATAGAAAAAAAGTGTTCTTTCTAATGAAGATGATTGAAGGTGAGGAAACAGAGCTCTGTTTTCTCACCTTCAATCATTTTTATTTTTATTTCATTTGAAAGAACATGGTTCTTTTCCTGTCATATATGTTGTTTTTGTGATGGTTTCTTTTCAAATAAGGCTGCAAAAAATCAGTCAAGTGGACACCCGGTCCACTTGACAAAGAATGACCTTATTTGGAACACTGACAGTTGCAGCCGCCCAAGTTCGATTTGTATTGGCACCGTGGGCGAGTCCTTAACTGTTTCTAGGGTAGCCCTGTGGACCAGATTTAAGCACCCAGTGGGCTGGATCCGACCCCTGAGCCTCGAGTCTGTGGTTTGAGGGGTGGGTGATTATTTTAACGACAATAAGAAGCTTCGTCGGCTATGCTGCCACGAGAGCTATCTGGGGCTTCCCACATTCGCCCACGTCTCTCCAACACTCTGTGGCTTTCACTGGCTGCTGATCAGTTTCCGGTCGCAATTCAAAGTGTTGGTAATAACCTTTAAAGCCCTTCATGGCATCGGACCAGAATACCTCTGGAACCGTCTTCTGCTGCACGAATCCCAGGGACTGATAAGGTCCCACAGAGTTGGCTTTCTCTGGGTCCCGTCGACTAAACAATCCTTTGGTGGGCCCCAGGGGAAGAGCCTTCTCTGTGGCGGCCCTGGCCCTCTGGAATCAACTCCCCCCAGAGATTAGAACTGCCGCCACCTTCGTCTTTCGCAAATTACTTAAGACCCACCTGTATCGCCTGAATGGGGGAATTGAGACATCTCCCCCAGGCTTTTATAATTTTATGTATGGTATGCGTGTGTTGCATGGTTTTTAAATGATGGGGGTTTTAGATGTTTTTTTAATATTAGATTTGTTTACATTGTAACACTGTTATTTTAATGTTGTGAGCCGCCCCGAGTCTTCGGAGAGGGGCGGCATACAAATCTAATAAATTATTATTATTATTATTATTATTATTATTATTATTATTATTATTAGGCCAAAGAGCTGTGGAGCCAGCTGCGTTATTTCTACAAAAAAGCTCTTGAATTAAAAAAAGCTTGGCCGATTTCAACGCGCACGGATGAAACGGTCTCTCTAAGGCAGCTGCATTTTGACTTGGACAACGCCCAGGGCTTTTGGCTAAAGAAGCAGTCAGACTTTTAAAAAAAATACAGTGCTGGGGTTTTTTTTTCAGAACCGAGGGGTGGGGGGCGCAAACAGACCCAGCTCGCATTTCTTCTGCCCGGAGCTAAAATTTAGCAGCAAATCGCATCGCTGGCAAGCCAGCTGCATTTTAAAAAAGATTTAAAAGACTCAATTCTGGCCATCAAGCAATCCCTTGAAGCACATCAGATGCCGTTTGACCAAGGTGGTTCATAAATCTAATCCAGTGTTTTTCAAATAGTGGGGCGGGGCTCAGGGGGGGGCTGACCCTGGGGAACGTGCTCCTTTTGCCACAGGGCTAGGGTATTTTTTGTTGCAGAAATTGACCCATTTCCATCCTCTGGAGGGCCTCTAGACCCTGGTGGAGGCTGTTTTTGCCCTCCGGAGGCTCAAAGGAAGCCTCCAGAGCCTGGGAAGGGGGAAAAAATGGGCCTCCTGCAAGTCTGGAAATGGGCTGAAAATCAGCTGGCTGGCGGGAGGCACACACACACATACACGGTAGAGCTGAACTGGGCGATGGCCCATGTGCCCGCAGAGATTGGAGCTATACAGAGATTAGATTCACCATCACAGTCCTATAGGTTCCCTGTCCATAACATTGCAGGCAATTTCCCACCAGTTCCAATACAGTTGGCCTGCAATCGTCCCGTCTGCTTTAAAAAGAATGCTCCGTTAAGAGATTAGCGTATTTGGGAGGGGTGGGAGAGAAAATTGTCCAAATTATCGACAGTTGGTCTTAGGTGCAGTCTCCACCTACCTGCCGAGGGCCTTGTGGGCCAGCTGCTCCCATATTTAGAGGTCCTGGGCCTTGTATCGCACTGGTCATCGGACCCCTGGGATTCGGACCGGGGCCTCTAGGCTCCATTCCTGGACCTCTGGGCTCCATTCCAGGGCCTCTTGGCTCCATGCCCCTAGGTGGTTCCATGCCCCTAGGTGGTTCCATGCCTCTAGGTGGCTCCATGCCTCTAGGTGGCTCCATGCCTCTAGGGGGCTCCATCCCCCTCGGGGGCTCCATCCCCCTGGGGGGTTCCAACCCTCTGGGGGGTTCCATCCCCCGAGGTTCTATGCCTCTTGTATCCAGGACTCTGGGTTCCATTCCTCTGGGCTCCATGCCCCTCGCATCCATTACTCTGGTCTCCATGCCTCTGGTCTCCATGCCTCTGGGCTCCATGCCTCTGGGTTCCATGCCTCTAGGTTCCATGCCCCTCGCATCCATCACTCTGGGCTCCATGCCTCTGGGCTCCATTCCTCTAGGTTCCATTCCTCTAGGCTCCATGCCTCTGGGCTCCATGCCTCTGGGCTCCATGCCCCGGCCATCCATCACTCTGGCCTCCATGCCCCGGCCATCCATTACTCTGGGCTCCATGCCCCTTGGGTCTCTTCCACCTATATAAAAGAAAGGAAGGAAGGAAGGTACATCTTACATAGGTCCTACGGTATGGGCAAAGAGGCAAAACTAGGATCTACCCACCAAGGTCAGCAAAAGACCTACCCCAGCACAGCCAGAATGGAGTTGCAAAATGCTTGCAGCCCGCTGCATTTGGAATATGGGGTGGAGCTATAAAACCAGGTACGGTGGAGTTAAAACAGCGTGGTGGAATCTGTGGACCGGATGTTGCCAAGCAACAACTCCTAGCACCTGCTACTACCGACTAGGCAGCTTGGGGGGGGGGGGGGGTGTCTATTCTGCAACACCAGTTAAGGCCACCGGCTTCGGAAAGCGTCCCTACGTCATCTTAAACTCATCGTCCCTTCTGACGTCCTAGTGAAGGGTTCCATCTCTACCAAAACCTTTGTCTCGCCTGCCTGCCTTTTACCTCAGCCATCCATCAAGGGCCCTCGCGGTTCTCCCATCAGGGGACGTGGCTCTCCCATTGGTCCGCCTCTCATTTCATGGGGAGGCAGCCCACGGCTGTCGTGTGCGGGCATGTGGTGCAATGGCGGTCCCTGGTGGGGTGGCCCGAGGAAACCTCTGCAGAAAAGGCGAGGAGGGAAGAAAGGAAGACGTCAGATGCCAAGTTAGAAGTCCCAGAGAAGCTTCCCCACCTCGTAAAATTAAAAAAAAAAGGGGTGTGTGTGTTTCCGTGTGATCCGAGCCTGATTCGTTTCCAAATGAGCCGAGTTAGAAGGAAATCTGGGCTCAGTGCAGGAAACAATCGGTCGAGGCCCAGCTTAGAAATCTGGTGGGGAGGCCCAGAGGTGGGCTGCTAAGGTGGAACGCTGACGTGGGCTCGCCCCCGTGGCTTTGGGTGCTAGCGGAGTCCAGCGCAATTCTGCTACTGCAGCTGTGCGGGTAACAGAACTGCACGTGGAGACGAGGTGCGCCCGTATTTCGATGCAGTTTTTTGCTTCCGTGTGCGTCGAAATACGGGTGAAATACAGGTGCATCTGCACCCGAACACAACAAGGGCAAACGCATGTCACCGTTCCACCCTAGCAGCCCACCTCCGGGGAGGCCTAGAGAAGAGACGGCTGTCTGCAGGAACTCCGCAAAAGGACAATTCTGCAGGAGGGAGGGAAAGAATTGGAATGAAGCTCCCATCGGGTCTCTACAGGCGGAGAGGAGAGGAAAGGAGAGGGTGGGGGGAGGGAGGGGCAAATGGAAACAAGGGCAGCTTTGCTGGCAACCTCTAGTTTCTCCCCTTCGCTAAAACCAGCCTGCTTCCTGGTCCCTTTGGAAGAGGACACCTACCTACAGCCTCCGTTCCCAACTGCCTACCTGGGCTCCACGTCTCCAGTGACCGAGAGCAACGTGCCTCCCCGTGGGTCATTGGGGGCATCTCCCAGAAGGCCTCGGGGTGGTGGCCCACTAGCTGGCATTGGCCCCCGGTGCATAGGGGCTCGTGGGTCCGGCATAGGTACTGTCAAGGAGGCAAAGAGAGGGCTTTGAGGGTCAGGAAGAGAAACCAGGTCTAGTCCTATGGTTCTTTGGCAGTGGTTTGGAACGGAGGGGGCTTCTCCTTCACGTACCCACTTTAGGTAAAAGGAAGCCTACACTGAGGTGAACCCAGCGGTGAAATCTAAAAAAAATAAATTTCCTACTGGTTCTGTGGGCGTGGCTTGGTGGGTTATGCGACTAGGTGGGCATGGCTATGTAGTCATGTGACCAGGGGATCAAAAGACAAAAACTCACTTTAACAATGTGCTGTTGGAGCAGGGTTGGACTAAATGACCTCCAGGTCTCTACCAGCCCTGGATTATCCTCTGACGCTGCGTCTAGTCCCTTCTTTCCTCTCCGTTTTCTTTCTTTCTTTCTCTCTCTCTTTCCTCCCTCCCTCCTTTCCTTCTCCCCACTCCCCATTTTTGACCTAGTAGGCTTCAAGGAAGCCTCCTGGGAGCAAAAACAGACACACACACCCATTCTTTTTGGCCTTCACCCCCAGTTTTTGGCCTAGCAGGCTTCGAGGGAAAACAAAAATTCCAAAGATCAGCTATGCGACATGGGATCATTGGAACTTTTTTTGAAAAAAATACCCTTTTGGGGGGTATTTTTTACTATAGGTTGTGTAAACCTGTAGCATTTTCTTACTACCGGCTCGGGTGAACTGTCCTGAACTGGTAGCTTTCCACCCCTGGAGGAGTTATGAATTGCCGCCATACAGACCACAATGCCCGTTTCCCTAATAACACATATTCTGACTTCCCAAGGATAAATAGACTGGAGGAAAAAGACAAGTATCACACATGCCTAGAAGGTCCAGCTTGTTTTGACACAGTCGCATCTGTTCTGAACAGCACAAGTGTAATGATTTTAATTAGCTGCCCCCGGCACTTAAGATGTTTCAGTGTACACACTAAAATGGATGGGGCTTCTGCTCTTATGCATTTGAAATGGCACATACACCTGTACACACTTCCTCTCTTGATCCTTAAAAAGTCCTTTTCATCCAAAAAACTATTCGAGCACATAGGGGATGCTGTACTCCAGCATTACATCATTTATATAATACAGCTGAGATGCTGGGGAACGATAGCCTAATCGACAAAAAGGAGCTCAAAGGTGACCCCAAAAGGTTTATTATAATCTAAACTAGTGTTTCTTGAAGCTTAGCAATTTTCAGACGTGCGGACTTTTAAATTGTGCGGCGTAGGAAATTGTGGGAGTTGCAGTCCACACATCTGGAAGTTGCAAAGGTCGAGAAACAATAATGGTTAAACGGGGACGCGGAGACCAACTGCAAAGGGGAGAGAAAGAGAAAGCAAGGTTGAATAATAAAGAAAGATGCACGATTTGTGTTTAAGAATACGCAGGAGGGTTTCCAAAAGTTTTTGGTACCTTGATGATATGTCAGCACAAAACATTCATCAGAGCAATCCCTCTTTCGGCTAACACTAGGTCAGGGGTCAGCAACCCACGGCTCTAGGGCCGCATGTGTCTCTTTCAACTCTCTGCTGCGCCTCTCTGTTGCCAGCTCCACAACTGATAGAGTTTTTTGGTTAGGACAGGTAGAGGAAAAAGGATGCCGCGCTAGGAGGAGACTCTATGGTGGGGGCAACCAGACTTCCAGTCGGCTCCAAAATTGAACTGGGGAGGGGGGGCTTCCGGATAGTACCTCTGTGGCTCTTTGAGTGTTTAAGGTTGCCGACCCCTGCACTAGGTGGAGACTTTCCCCTGCCCCTTAGTTAGAATGACAGATGTCATTCTCCTGAGTCTAGGACAGTTCGCTTCCGCCAGTTGGCCACAGCTCTTTCTTCTCCAGCCTTTCGTCTCTAACGATTGGCCGCTGCCACATTCACCCTCCGGGACTTTTGGCCGCACGGGACACTTTGCCGCCAGCCAATCAGAGTGGACTTCAGAGGCCATCTAGTCTGATCCCCGATCATGCAGGAAACTGATACAGAATCATAGAGTTGGAGGGGACCTCAGAGGCCATCTAGTCTAACCCCCTACTCAAGCAGGAAACTGATACAGAATCATAGAGTTGGAGGGGACCTCAGAGGCCATCTAGTCCAACCCCCAATCATGCAGGAAACTGCTACAAAATCTGATTGGCTTCCCAAATTAATTTTTAAAGGATTAGCTTGTTGTGAGGGCCGCTCTGATTGGCTGGCGGCAAAGTGTCCCGTGTGACCAAAAGGCCAGCTGTGGGGGAGGAATGTGGCAGCGGCCAATCATCAGAGACGAAAGGCAGGAGAAGAAAGAGCTGCGGCCAACTGGCGGAGCGGAAGTGTCCCACCCCCCCATTCTCCTATCGGTTTCATTCCAGACCTGAAAGCCACACCTGCCGCTTCATTTGTGGCTCTGCCTAACAAATGCGCGCGTGAGTCTCGCCCGTTCTTTGCAGGGCGCCCCAAGCGAGGCCGACGGCGGCGGCTGGTACCTTGAACGCGCTCAATAGAGGCAGGCCTGGCAGGTCCCACGGGAGAGAGCTGCAGGTTCCCTGGCCGGTTAGCAGGAAGAGAGGGAGAAAGAGCTGTCACATCAACAGGAGAGGCACCCGCCACATGCATGCACACGCCCGGCTAGAAAAATGCCTTGGTATCTCTCTCTGGAGAGAAGCGAGCCTTTGAAAGCAGCCCCCCCCCTTTAACACAGGGATCTCTAAACTCGGCAGCTTTTAAGACGTGTGGACTTCAACTCCCAGAATCCCCCAGCCAGCTATGCTTGGAGACTCCTGCATTAAGACCATTGCATAAGAGTCTGCCTTCAAAGGCTTGCTTCTCTTCAGGGAGCTGTCAGTACTACGGACTGCACTGGTTGGGTTTGTCAATATACGAACTAACCAGCAACGTATGTTTGGAGGAAACAGTATAATGTTACTTTAAGGGCTAGGCTGCAATTAGCCATAAAAGGGAGTCAGGTGTGTTGCTCTCTGTTGGGTTGTATTGCATTGCTTTGCATTGTTGGTTGTTGGAGGCTATTGCAGTTAGTATTGATAATGCTTGCTATATTGCTGTGTGCTAAGTTATGCTATGCGCTAAAGCAGTGTTTCTCAACCTTGGCAACTTGAAGATATCTGGACTTCAACTCCCAGAATTCCCCAGCCAGCATTCGCTGGCTGGGGAATTCTGGGAGTTGAAGTCCAAATATCTTCAAGTTGCCAAGGTTGGGAAACAATGTGCTAAAGTATTGATGTGTGCTAAGATATAGCTGTGTGCTTAATACCCTCTGTGTTAATAATAGAATATATTATGCTGTGTGCTAATACTGCTTTGTGCTAATAATATAAGATATATTACTGTGTGCTAAATGATCTATATATATATACGTATGTATGTGTGTATACTATACTACCGTGTTTCCCCGATAGTAAGGCAGTGTCTTACTATCTTTTTACCCCCAAAAGCCCCACTGTGTCTTACTTTGGGGGTATGTCTTACATTGTCCCGGGCACCGGGGCCGGCTCGTCTTCGGGCGCGGGGAGCTGCCGGAAAGGAGGCGGGCGCCGACCTGACATTCGGCGGGCATCCCCTCGCCGCTCCCGGCAATGTTTCTCGGCAGGGGAGGCCAACTCCGCGGCGACACGGACGCTCGGCTGGCTGGCTAAAGGCAGGTCAAGGGGTGGATGGGCAGTCAAAAAGGGTGAGCGGCCGCCGCTGTGCCCGCCTCCTTTCCGGCAGTTCCCTGCGCGCCCCTCGCCTTCGCTCGCCGCGGCGCCACCGCCTCTTCCCCTGCCGAGGCTCAGCTGCAAGCGGCTCCGAGGCGAGCGGAAAGGAGGCGGGCGAAGGAGGGCGCAGCTCCGGCCGCTCGCCTCGGAGCCGAGCGGCCTCGCTGGCCGCTTGCAGCTGAGCCTCGGCAGGGGAAGAGGCGGTGGCGCCGCTGCGAGCGAAGGCGAGGGGCGGCAGGGAGCTGCCGGAAAGGAGGCTGGTGAAGGAGGGCGCAGCTCCGGCCGCTCGCCTCGGAGCCTCTCGGCCTCGCTGGCCGCTTGCAGCTGAGCCTTGGCAGGGGAAGCGGCCAGCGAGGCCGATCGGCTCCGAGGCGAGCGGCCGGAGCTGCGCCCTCCTTCACCAGCCTCCTTTCCGGCAGCTCCCTGCGCGCCCCTTGCCTTCGCTCGCCGCGGCACCACCGCCTCTTCCCCTGCCGAGGCTCAGTTGCAAGCGGCCAGCGAGGCCGCTCGGCTCCGAGGCGAGCGGAAAGGAGGCGAGCGAAGGAGGGCGCAGCTCCGGCCGCTCGCCTCGGAGCCGATCTGCCTCGCTGGCCGCTTGCAGCTGAGCCTCGGCAGGGGAAGAGGCGGTGGCGCCACGGCGAGCGAAGGCGAGGGGCGCGCGGGGAGCTTGGAAGCAATGTCATGGCCCCCCCCCCCGCAATAACGTTTATACCGTGTTTCCCCGAAAGTAAGACATATGTCTTACTTTCGGGGTATGGCTTATATAAGCCGACCCCCCTGAAACCCCCCATATGTCTTACAATCGGGGGGGTCTTACTATCGGGGAAACACGGTATGTAGCTATGTATGTATGTAAAATTCGAGACCAAGATATAAAGAATAAACTAGAATTACTTTATAATATGTAAATAGATATATTGCTCTTGAGTTAAAATGGTATACAGAAAATATACCCCCATTTTGATTGGGGGGGGGGTATGAATGCTGTTTGGTGGTGGGTACTTAGAACACTGAGCACATTGTTATGTGTTGTGTGAATGTTTAATGATTATACAGCGTTCCCTCGATTTTCGCGGGTTCAAACTTTGCGAAAAGTCTATACCACGGTTTTTCAAAAATATTAATTAAAAAATACTTCGTGGGTTTTTTCCCTATACCACGGTTTTTCCCACCCGGACGTCATATGTCATTGCCAAACTTTCGTCTGCCTTTAATAAATATTTTTTTAAATAAACTTTAATAAATAAACATGGTGAGTAATAATCTAAATGGTTGCTAAGGGAATGGGAAATTGCAATTTAGGGGTTTAAAGTGTTAAGGGAAGGTTTGTGATACTGTTCATAGCCAAAAATAGTGTACAGTAGTACCTCTAGATACGAGTTTAATTTGTTCCAGAAGGGAGCTTGTATGTCGAACAACTCGTATCTGGAACAAATATAACCAGAAGCAAGGATTCTTGCGCCACCTAGTGGACACTCGGTTCGTATCCCGAATTTGAGCTCGGGTCTGGAACAGAAATTTCTCTCCCCTCGTGGTTCGTAACTTGGAATACTCGCATGTGGAGCAGTTCGTATCTAGAGGTACTACTGTATTTACTTCCGCATCTCTACTTTGCAGAAATTTGACTTTCGCGGGCGGTCTCGGAACGCATCCCCCGTGAAAATCGAAGGAACACTGTATTGTTAATATGAAAATAAATGATCTATGTACTTGCTGTGTGCTAAATATGGTCCATGTATTATATTATGGTATTGTATGAAACTGTGTGTAATATTAATGGTTAACCGCTGTGTGTTTTTGATTGCTTGATTCGGATATGTATGTAGCTGACAGTATATGCTGGATAATCTATTGTATACTTTGTAAATAATATTTATATTCTTACTGATTAAATCTGTGTTATTGGCTGAACAACCACCACTGCCACATATACTCTGTTTTCAAGTTCAGTATTCTAAGATTGGTAATAATCCCAGTGTGGAATGCTGACAAGAGCTATGCTGGCTGGGGAAAAATTCTGAGAGTTGAAATCCGCAAGTCTTAAAGTTGCCAAGTTCAGAGTGTCCTGGCCTAATAGGAAATGATTAGGCGACTGCCAGGTTGAGTCTAAGGAAGCAGGTTTGCATGGAGGGATGGGAAAAGCTGCTTGATGAAAAAATGCTAGGCAGGTTCTAATGGATCTCCTTCTTTTACAAAAGGTGAACTTTAGGACCAAAATGGATCTTTACCTACAAGTCAAATTAAAAATAATATAAGGACCGCTTGGATATTGTAGAATATTATGAAGCCCATCCAGAAAGGCAGATAGCCCTTGTCTTTCTGGATACGCAAAAAGCATTCGACAATGTGAATTGGTAGTATATATTAGGCTTAATTAAAATAAAATAAAATTTGGTCATAAATTTGATAAAATAATAGAAAACATCTACATCTCCCAGTCAGCCACAGTTGTGATAAATGGAGACATGACACAACCATTTGCAATAGCCAAAGGAGTAGGTCAGGGATGCCCTATGTCGCCTCTGCTTTTTATATTAATATTGGAGACATTAAATAAAATATGGAGCAAGAAAGAAATTAGGGGTAGAAAAATATGAGATGAAAAATACAAACTGCAGGCATATGCAGATGATGTATTTTTTTTAGAAGAACCAACAGAGTTAGGACAAGAACTAATTAAAGAAATTGAGAAATATGGGGAGGCAGCAGGACTAAAAATCAACAAACAAAAGACTAAACTGATAACAAAAGGGGAACTTTAGGGCTTGCTGGTACTTTTGAGAGCAATAGGAACGATCAGTTCCATCTCTGCCACAATTAAAAAGGATGGTCTGACCTCTAAAGCCCTTAGGGGTCTAGAGATAGGGATCTCAACAACAGCTTACTCACATGCAAACCTGTCAAGAGACTTAGGTCTACCTTATCCAGCTTCTTAGAGGCAAGAAATTATTTCACACAGCATCGGCTTTTAATCTCTTTTATTTCTGGCTTCAAATGCCATTTTGCGATGGAAGAATGTGTGAAGGTATTTTGTTGTCCAGGTTTTTAATGATTTGTAAGCTGATCTGGAGTATTTTTGGAGTATAAGACGCACCTTAGTTTGGGGGGGGGGAGAGGAAAATAGGAGGGGGAAAAATCTGCCAATTAGGTATTCATCTGGCCAGCATCCTTAGTCTGGTCAGCTTCAGCACATTATTTTATTCCCTGGTTAGGACTTAAAAAAAAATCTTATTTGGAGGGAAAGCTTTGCAAAAAAGCTTGCAAAGACTTAGAGCTGGAAAAAAAAACTCCTTTGGAGAGTAGCAATGAAAAAGTCTGCAAGTCGGGAAGATTGTTAGCACCTTGTTAGGGCTGGGAGGAAAAAGCTTCAAAAAAGCTACATTCGGAGTATAAGACACACCCAAATTTTCAGCCTCTTTTGGGGTGTGTGTGTGTGTGAAGGTGCATCTTATATTCTGAAAAATACGGTAGGTGGAAAATTCAACCTCATGTGGCGTGGCTGATAATAACCTTCATATATCCTAGTCAGTCATTAGATTTGCCCAGGTTTTTGCTAGTTAAGCACTGAGCCACAAACAAAGAATAATTCCATTTGGAGCCTGCTAACTCAAAGCTAAACAAACCAGGTCACTACATCATGCGATACATAAACCAATGACTGGGGGGCAGGGCGAGAAAGACCCAAATTTAAGGCAGATTTTATTTTTGATTGATCCAATTTTTATTTTTAAAAGGGCAGCCTATTTCACCAAGGTGGCATGGTGGTAAACCAGCAAGGAAAGCCAAAATGAGGTGATTTCTAGAAGAGCTTTCAAAATACTTTCAGTGCTAAGTGCTTTGCTGTTTTAATTCTAGGGAAACCTCAGAAATGTGTCTCAAAAAACAGAATTGGGGAAGAAGGAGATGCCAGAAATAGCCAAAAGACCCACTCAGTGTGGCTGAAACTGTTTGCGTGGTTTCTTAAGAGTAAGCAACACTTTCCGCAGGTATTACTTCCAAGCCATCCATAAATAAATAAATAAGTAAGTAAGTAATAATAATAATAAAAACCCCACAGCTTCTCTTTTCCACCCAGTCTTTAAGGTAAACCAGATGAATTCAAGAGAATAGAGCAATTTTCCCCCCCAGGGACACGACTGGAAAAAAATAAATAAAAAAGATAAATACAAGGGTTGCCCAGAAAGGAATGCATCACATTTTTTCCTTAGCCTACAGTAATGATACGAACACAAAACTTTAGATATACATTATTTGAATTGTCAGGAGTGCGTGTGTAAATTTTGCATTTCTTCAGACAGATAGTGTAGCTGCAGCAGTGTTTCGAAATGGCCTCTGTAATTAATGTACGTTACGTCATTGAATTTCTCACTGCGGAGAAAGAAACTGTTGGGAACATTCACAAATGTTTGTGTTCAGTTTATGGAGAATCTGCAGTTGACAGAAGTACGGTTAGTCGCAGAAGACATTTTGAGGATGACAAAGAGATGATTCGCACAGTGCAGAAATGGCTATGTGACCAGAACAAGGAGTGGTGCCGATAGGGTATACATGCCCTTGTGTCTCGCTGGAGGAAGGCCATAGAACGGGATGGAGATTACGTGAAAAAAAATAGGGAGTGTAGAAGAAACATCATTCTTTCTTGTGTGTAAGTTTCATTGTGTTCAATAAATAATTGTTGAAGGAAAAAAATGTGGTGCATTACTTTCTGGGCGACCCTCGTATATTGAAAATACTGTAATATCACTTTTTGATAGTTATTTACATTGTGGTCAGTTGACAGGTTTCTGGGACATTTGGCAGCCTGGAAGTGATCAGAGCTTGGGGCTAAAATGGGATTTTGCCAATAGGAAAAGGTAGTGGGTGGGTGGGGGCAGAAGTAATGTAATATTGGAATGCAACCAGTGGAACAGCATGCTGGGATGTCTCCAGTCTTTGCCTTCCATCACCAAGAACAAAGCAAGTCCCCCACCTCAATTTCCTTGTGCAAAGAAAATGTACCGTATTTTTCGGAGTATAAGACCCTTTTCCTCCCTAAAAGAGGCTGATAATTTGGGTGTGTCTCATACTCTGAATGTAGTTTTTTTCCCTTCCAGCCCTAACTAGCTGCTAATGATTTTCCCAGCTCTTACTTTGCAGGCTCTTTCATTGTTACTCTCTGCAAAGAATATTTTCCAACTCCTACCTCTTTCCAGGGTTTTTTTCATTGCTCTAACTTGCTCCAAGTAAGTTTCTTTCCAGCCCTAACTAGGTGCTAACGATGTTCCCAGCTCTTACCTGCTTACAAGCTCTTTCATTGTTACTCTTTGCAAAGAATGTTTTCCAAGCCCTAAGTCTTTGCAGGTTTTTTTTTTCTATGGGTCTAACTTGGCCCAAATGTTTCTTTCCAGGTGCGAACGATGTTCCCAGCTCTTATTGGCTTGCAAGCTCTTTCATTGTTACTCTCTCAGAATAAGTTTTTTTTAAAAAAGCCCTAATCAGGGGATAAAATAATGTGCTGACGCTGACCAGACTAAGGACGCTAACCAGATGAATATCTGGAAAGCAGATTCTTTTCCCTATTTTCCTCCCAAAAAATTAAGGTGCGTTTTATACTCTGAAAAAAACGGTAATCCCAGAAAACAAAAAGAAGCGTCTCAAAAAGTGGGCAGCAGCACCCTCTGCTGGTTAAATGAAAGAAAGCAGGCGCAACTTGGTTCAAAGCATGACCCGAAAAAAAGATGGGTGAGAAGGTGGGTGTTTCCTTGGAAGTTTCAACCAAGGGTGGCAGTTTCCCTGCTTTTTGCATGCAAAAGTACCTGGTGGCGCATTACTGGGCAAAGCATCGCTCCCACTGTCCACTAAGCGCAAAGAGAAACGGAGGGACAGAGTTACAGGAAACCTGGGAGAACTAACACGATTGCCGCAAGTGAAGTTGGGAGAGGAAAAACATGGCGGCAGGCAATTGTTTTGACAGCCGGGAGACGTACGGTAGATTTCTAAGTGTGTGTGTGTGTGTGTTTGGATGCAAAGTGGGTGGAGCTGCATCATGCAAATGGGAGGGGCTGGGAGGAGTCTGGTTTCCCCATTAACACGATGCTGTCTATTTCTAAGGCTCACACTGCCTGTTTTAACGCTCTTCCTACTTCACGGTATCCTGAAACTGCGATCCGCTTACGTGGAATCTTCGGGGCTGCCTAAAAAAGGGTTACGGGGGCTGCAAATTTATCGCGCCCCCTTTGTAGGGAAACAACCCCCTCCCCCCCGATATAGAGATCCTCCCAATCCAAATTTGTCACTCTCCAAGCTGACCACGTTTTAGTCGCCCAGAGATCTGTGCTTCCAACCAAGACTGAAGGGCGCATTTACCTTGTCCGCGTTCCAAGATCATCGGGCCGCTCCCTGGCATGCTACCTGCAGGAGAACATTCACAGAAACCCATCAGGTGGATGAATCGGTGAAAACGGAAAGGGCTTGGGGAACCAAACCGGCCAATTCCAAATTGGAATTTCCAGAGCATGTTTTCAAGTGGGAGGAAGTGAGGTATGGTGTCACGTAGGTGTTTTGAAAAGGAACTACCGTATTTTTCGGACTATAGGTTGTACCGGAGTATAAGACGCACCTTGGTTTTTGGGTAGGAAAATAAGGAATACAGTGTTCCCTCGATTTTTGCGGGTTCAAACTTCGCGAATAGCCTCTACCACGGTTTTTCAAAAAATATTAATTAAAAAATACTTTGTGGTTTTTTTTCTATACCACGGTTTTTCCCGCCCGATGACGTCACATGTCATCGCCAAACTAATAATTTTTGCAAATAAATAACAAAAAAAATAATTATTGTTAATAAATAATTATGTTTATAAGTATCAGGATCACTAAGTGTCTTATTCAGTGGTGAGTACCAGTAATAATGGTGAGTAAATGGTTGTTAAGGGAATGGGAAATGGTAATTTAGGGGTTTAAAGTCTTAAGGGAAGGCTTGTGATACTGTGATATAGCCAAAAACGGTGTACAGTATTTACTTCCGCATCTCTACTTTGCGGAAATTCGACTTTCGCAGGCGGTCTCGGAACGCATCCCCTGCGAAAATCGAGGGAACACTGTACTCCCAATCAGCTGTTCCCAGAGGTGAATTTTAGCAACAGGTTCACTGGTTGTGAGCTGTGTACCTTGCTTTTTTTTCTGTGTCTGAAACCTCCATTTCAGAAGCTTTTTTTTTTCCTGAAGCTCCGTTTCAAAGGCTTTTTTCAGCCTCGGAAACCTCCGTTTGAGAGGCTGGGCAGGACTACATTCGGAGTATAAGATGCACCCAGATTTTCACCCTCTTAAAGGGGGGGAGGGAAAGGGGTGTGTTAAACTCGTAAAAATACGGTACTCAAAGCAATTCAAATAGGAAGAATGCATAGAGGTCTGATTTTCGTATTATTGTGATTTAGAGGGAATGTTTTTAAATCAGGCTTAGCTCTGGCTAACCATGATTGAAGGAATCAAGGCTGAGCAAAACCTAATGTTTAACTGTTGACATTCACTCCGCTTTGACTAAGAACTCAAATAAATGACTGTTACTGCACACGGCTGTTGCTTGGGAAATTTTCATTCATTTGCAATTTGGGAGTGGCAGAAAAAATTAACCGGGCAGTTTTCACTGAAACATCATTTATGGAATGATAAAAATGAACACCCACCCACCCACCACCCTGGAGGAGTTCAATACAAATTAAAGCACAACCAAGCAGGAATCCAAGACCTCGGTCCCAAGCGTGCGGGGTTAAACTAAGTTTGGCCAAGTATCTTTTTTCCCCCTTTTTTCTATTTATTGGATTTGTATGCCACCCCTCTCTGTAGACTCGGGGCGGCTAACAACAGTAATAAAAACAGCATGTAACAATCCAATACTAAAACAGCTAAAAAACCCTTATTGTAAAACCAAACATACATACAAACATACCATGCATAAATTGTAAAGGCCTAGGGGGAAAGAATATCTCAGTTCCCCCGTGCCTGACGGCAGAGGTGGGTTTTAAGGAGCTTACGAAAGGTGAGGAGGGTGGGGACAATTCTAATCTCCGGGGGGAGTTGGTTCCAGAGGGCTGGGGCCGCCACAGAGAAGGCTCTTCCCTTGGGCCCCGCCAAACGACAATGTTTAGTTGACGGGACCTGGAGAAGGCCCACTCTGTGGGACCTAACTGGTTGCTGGGATTCGTGCAGCAGAAGGCGGTCCCTGAGATAATCTAGTCTCTTGCTTATTTCATGAGCTGTGATGGCACAGTGGTTAGAGTGCAGTACTGCAGACTACTTCTGCTGGCTGCCTGCAATTTGGTAATTCAGATTTCACCAGGTTCAAGGTTGACTCAGCCTTCCATCCTTCCCAGGTGGTTAAAACGAGGACCCAGATTGTTGGGGGCAACAGGCTGACTCTGTAAACTGCTTAGAGAGAGCTGTAAAGCACTGTAAAGCGGTACATAAGTCTCAGTGCTATTACTATCATGCACAATTCTGCCCCCAGAGTTGCAAAATAGGCTGGGAAAGACCAACTTGTTGACCCACTCACCTCCTGGAGCCATGGGGCCAGGTCCGGGCACTGAAGCTGGCATCTGTCCTGGGGCAGGTACGCCTCCTTGCATGGGGGGCTGCATCAGAGGAGCGGCTCCGTTGACATGCATCCCGCCCTGGTCAGAGAAAGGAAAAGCACAAAGAGGGTTCCACAGAGTTCTACAGAGCAGGGTAACTTGAAACTGGATGCACCAGATGTAACACTGGCCACTGCACCTGTCAAAAATTTAAATAATAATGCCAGATTTGTGACAGACAGGGTGTCCAAGGGGGAATCATTTTGAAATTTCCTGATATTTCCCTGTAACTTGCGATCTAGTTAAAGCGCGGCCGTAGATGACATCTTAACAAATGGCTAAGCCATGGAGAAATATCGGTAGCTAAGGAAGCAAGTTGTTGCCACAGTTATGCTCATTTTTGCTTGACTCTGCCAGGCAGCGTGATCTGTTTTTTGGTTTTTTTGTTTACATTTCTCCCTGACTTTTAAACATTTTAATACAGTTTGTTTTCCCCACCCTGATTTATTCCATTTTTTTCACAAATTCCCTGATAATTCCCCGAAATCACTGATTTCCCTGATAATTCCCTGATTTCCCTGTTTTCCAGGTTTGCTGGACACCCTGGACATACTAGATTTCAGTACTTATAAGATATTTTTGTGTAGAGTAGCCCACCCAATCCTTGCTGTCTAATAGGATAGCAACCATATTGAATGGATTTTTTTTTTCTTGGTACAGCTTGGTCTACGTTTCATCGAATTTACACCCTTGAGAAATGCCTAGTTTAAGGCACCAAACTCACATTAGTTATTTCCAAAAAGAAAAGATCAACAAATTATAACAATATAATAATAATAATCGGTTTTCCCAGCTGGGGACAATTCCAGGCATTCTGTGCCCATCAGTAAATTTATCCATTCCCTGGAATTTCTTAACCAGAGTACCTCTGGAACCGCCTGCTACCACACGAATCCCAGCGGCCGATAAGGTCCCACAGAGTTGGCCTTCTCCGGGTCCCGTTGACTAAACAATGTCATCTGGCGGGCCCCAGGGGAAGAGCCTTCTCTGTGGCGGCCCCGGCCCTCTGGAATCAACTCCCCCTGGAGATTAGAACTGCTCCCACCCTCCTTGTCTTCCGTAAACTACTTAAGACCCACCTATACCGCCAGGCATGGGGGATTTGAGACACCTTTCCCCCAGGCTTATTATAATTTATGTTTGGTATGTATGTGCTGTTTGGTTTTTAATTATGATAGGGTTTTTTTTAATATTAGATTTGTGCCAGTATAATATTGTTTTTATCGTTGTTGTGAGCCGCCCCGAGTCTTCGGAGAGGGGCGGCATACAAATCTAATAAATTATTATTAGTAGTATTATTAGTATTATTATTATTATTATTAACAGTTTAACTCTGGAAGTTCTAGCTTTTTGCAGCAAAACCAGAAGAAAGAATCTTGCAGCGCTTTAAAAAATGAATGACTTTAGGAACTGCATTCTACACACATTGGTTTACTGATTCTGCTACTGATGCGCTGGCTGATTCCATCACTTTCCCCTTTGTTTTAATTTGCTTGCCATTAAGGCTGCATTACTATGACTCTTCTCATCGTCCCTGTCACCCATCTCTCCCCCACTTATGACTGAAACTTGTTGTTTGAATCCTTACAATTTTAAATTAATATTGTTTCCTGCTTTCTTATTTGTACCTTACGACAATCATTAAGTGTAGTATCTCATGATTCTTGACAAATACCTCTTTTCTTTTATGTACACTGAGAGCATATGCACCAAAGACAAATTCCTTGTATGTCCAATCATATTTGGCCTATAAAGAAATTCTATTCTATTCTATTCTATTCCATTCCCTTTCTACTCTGTTCTGACTGAAAGGATCATTTATTTATTTATTTATTACTTGGATTTGTATGCCGCCCCTCTCCGAAGACTCGGGGCGGCTCACAACATGTAAAAAGACAAATCATAAGTAATCAACAATTTAAAATTTTAAAGATTTAAAAAACCCCACAAACTAACAGACTCACACACAAGCATACCATATATAAATTCAACGTGCCCAGGGGGGGGGATGTTTCAATTCCCCCATGCCTGACGGCAAAGGTGGGTTTTAAGAAGTTTACGGAAGGCAGGAAGAGTAGGGGCAGTTCTAATCTCCGGGGGGAGTTGGTTCCAGAGGGCCGGTGCCGCCACAGAGAAGGCTCTTCCCCTGGGGCCCGCCAACCGACATTGCTTAGTTGACGGGACCCGGAGAAGGCCCACTCTGTGGGACCTAATTGGTCGCTGGGATTCGTGCGGCAGGAGGCGGTCTCGGAGATATTCTGGTCCAGTGCCATGAAGGGCTTTAAAGGTCATAACCAACACTTTGAATTGTGACCGGAAACTGATCGGCAGCCAGTGCAGACTGCGGAGTGATGGTGAAACATGGGCATACCTGGGTAAGCCCATGACTGCTCTCGCAGCTGCATTCTGCACGATCTGGAGTTTCCGAACACTTTTCAAAGGTAGCCCCATGTAGAGAGCATTACAGTAGTCGAACCTCGAGGTGATGAGGGCATGAGTGACTGTGAGCAGTGAGTCCCGGTCCAGATAGGGCCGCAACTGGTGCACCAGGCGAACCTGGGCAAACGTCCCCCTCGCCACAGCTGCGAGATGTTGTTCTAATGTGAGCTGTGGATCGAGGAGGACGCCCAAGTTGCGGACCCTCTCTGAGGGGGTCAATAATTCCCCCCCCCCAGGGTAATGGACGGACAGATGGAGTTGTCCTTGGGAGGCAAAACCCACAGCCACTCCGTCTTATCCGGGTTGAGTTTGAGTCTGTTGACACCCATCCAGGCCCCAACAGCCTCCAGGCACCGGCACATCACTTCCACCGCTTCGTTGACTGGGCATGGGGTGGAGATGTAAAGCTGGGTATCATCGGCATATTGATGATACCTCACCCCATGTCCTTGGATGATCTCACCCAGCGGTTTCATGTAGATGTTAAATAGCAGGGGGGAGAGGACCGACCCCTGAGGCACCCCACAAGGGAGAGACCTAGGAGTCGACCTCTGTCCCCCCACTAACACCGACTGCAACCGACCAGAGAGGTAGGAGGAGAACCACTGAAGAACAGTGCCTCCCACTCCCAACCCCTCCAGCCGGCGCAGAAGGATACCATGGTCGATGGTATCGAAAGCCGCTGAGAGGTCAAGGAGCACCAGGACAGAGGATAAACCCCTGTCCCGGGCCCGCCAGAGATCATCCATCAACGCGACCAAAGCGGTTTCCGTGCTGTAACCGGGCCTGAAACCCGACTGCTGGGGACCTAGATAATCGGCTTCTTCCAAGGACCGCTGGAGCTGGAGTGCCACTACCTTCTCAACAACCTTCCCCATAAAGGGAAGGTTGGAGACTGGACGGTAGTTATTAAGCACAGCTGGGTCCAGGGAGGGCTTCTTGAGGAGGGGGAGCACAAGCGCTTCTTTATAGAGTGATGGAAAAACTCCCCTCCCCAAGGAAGCGTTGGTAATCTCCTGGGCCCAGCTCCGTGTCACCTCCCTGCTGGCCGAGACCAACCAGGAGGGACACGGATCCAGTAAACAGGTGGCGGAACTCACAGCTCCAATGGCCTTGTCCACTTCATCAGGTGTCACCAGATCAAACTCTTCCCAGACAGGTGGACAAGTACGTGCCCCAGTCACCTCGACTGACTCGTTGTCAGTCGACTCTGCTATACAATTGGAGTCGAGGTCGGCCCGAATCCGAGCGACTTTATCAGCGAAAAACGAGTTAAAGTCCTCGGCACTACTCTGCAAGGGCTCCCTAACTCCCCCCTGATTAAGAAGGGAGCGGGTCACCCTAAACAGAGCGGCCGGGCGGGATTCCGCTGATGCAATCAAGGCGGCATGGTACGCGCATCTTGCCGCCTTGAGCGCCACTTTGTAAGTCTTAATAAAAGCTCTTACAAGTGTTCGATCAGATTCAGACCTACTCTTCCTCCATCGCTTCTCTAGACGTCTCTTCTGGCGTTTCAACTCCCGGAGCTCCTCGTTGAACCATGGAGCTCTACGGGGTCTAGCGCCACGGAGAGGTCGCAAAGGCGCAATCCGGTCAAGGGCCTCTGCTGCAGCCTCGTTCCAGGCTTTCGCAAGAGACTCTGCCGAACTGTGGACAAGTGCCTCTGGTATAACCCCAAGTGCCGTCTGAAAGCCCTCTGGGTCCATCAGGCGTCTGGGGCGGAACATCTTAATTGGTTCCGCCTCCCTGCAGGGAAGGATTGGAGCCAGGAAGTCAAGCCGTAGTAGAAAATGGTCTGACCATGACAAAGGCACTGCTTCTAAGCCCCTTAGTCTCAGACCATTACTCAGTTGCTCGGAAAGGAATACCATGTCGGGTGCGTGCCCCCCCTCATGAGTCGGACCCCGTACTACTTGAGTCAGGTCCATGGCTGTCATGGTGGCCATGAACTCCTGTGCCAACCCAGAGGTTTCGCCGAGTGACGGCAGGTTGAAGTCCCCCAAGACAATAAGTCTGGGGAACTCCACCGCCAACCCGGCTACCTCCTCGAGTAGCACAGGCAGGGCTTTTGACACGCAGCTGGGAGGCAGGTACGTGAGAAATAAGCCCACCTGAACCCCTAGGTCCAACTTCATCAAGAGTGACTCGCAACCCGCAATTTCCGGAGCAATGAGTCCACGTAGGCAAAGGCTCTCCCTGGCTATAATAGCCACTCCTCCCCCCCTTCCCTGGGGTCGAGGTTGATGCCATATCTGAAACCCAGCTGGGCAAATTTCAGAGAGAGGAACACCTCCCTCTGGGCCCAGCCAGGTTTCAGTAATACATGCCAGGTCGGCCTCCTCATCCAGGATCAGATCCCGGATGAGGAGAGCTTTGTTTACCACCGACCTGGCATTAAGCAGCAGCAACCTGAGTCCAGGGCCAGAGTTACACTCATCACCAGTACCCAAGATTGGGCTCACGGAGCCAGAACAAGGGATCGTTATTAAGCAACGGTCCCTCGTTCCCCTGGAACGGCTAACTCCACGGCCCCCGCCATATCTGCCTCTCCCCAGCAACACAGGAATATTCCGACCCTCTGCCACCCCAGAGATCGATGCCCCATCCCCTCCCGCCTCTTGAGCGTCAGGTGGGCCAAATCTACCATTCATACTCCCACCATTCATCTCATCCATACCGTGACCCCACCCACCCCAGTCATCCCAATCATACCGGCCATTCAGCCCATGCACACAAGTAATTCTGTCCCAGTCATCCATTTAAATTTTGAACCCCCAATACTAAAAATAGATTAAATTTATAACAGTTAAAACAGTAAAAACACTAATAAATATGTAAAAAATGCAATTTCCAGTTAATTAATTAGTTAGTTAAATATTAAACAAATAAAAATATAAACATATAAAAATAGCTAAGAATAAAATGTATTAAGATGTATTAAAAATATAGAAAAATATAGAAGAAAAAGGAGCCAGTCAGTAGTTCTTAAATAGTCAATAGCAAGGTGGTACCAAAGTCTAGGTAAATGGCTTAAGATTTTATATAATTGTCCACTTAGCAATTTTCCAGGTTTCTGGGGAAAAAGATCACCAAAGTGCTGGCCCTGACCACTGACCAGCATCCCCATCATGCATGTTACATATGTGTTTAGAAAGATAGAAGATTGATGGCAGAAAAAGACCTTATGGTATATCTAGTCTGCCCTTATGTTATTTCCTGTATTTTATCCTAGGATGGATATAAGTTTATCCCAGGCTGTTTATCCCATATGTTTCATTCTGAAACAGATTAAAAAAAACAAACAAAGCACAAAAAGGTTAGAAGAACGAACCATCCTGATGTGAGGCTTCTTCCCAACGCTTCCTGTAAAATCCACCATGGGGCTGGGTGTTGAAAGGCCACTCTACTCAGTGGGCTAGTAGGTTTATTAATTATTAACTTTATTGGGTGGTCATTACTGTATCATCACATTACTTTAGAAATAATTTTAGCAATAACTAAAAATGGAAGGAGATATGGCCAACGAGTATCTGCAAATCACAATAAATAAATGCTCTTTCAACTCGAAGAGATAAGGAATATAGACTGAATGAAAATAACAAAATAATTTATTTTAAAAATGGGGGTGGGAATTAAAAAAATAACAGAATAAGAGAACAGAGAATAACAGAGTTGGAAGGGACCTTAGAGATCTTCTAATCCAACCCCTGCTCAGGCAGGAAACCCTATACCAGTGATGGCGAACCTATGGCATGGGTGTTACAGGTGGCACGCAGAGCTATATCTGCTGGCACACGAGCCTTTGCTAATCTTAGCTCCAACGTGCATGTTTGTGCCGGCTAGCTGATTTTTGGCTCACAGTGGCTCTGGGAGTGCATTCTGGGCTTCCAGAGAGCCTGTGGGGGCGGATGGGGGAGGGCATTTTTACCCTTCCCCGGCTCCAGGGAAGTTATTAGAGCTGGGGGTGGGTAAAACATGACCCTACTGGACCCACCAAAAGTTGGGAAACAGTCCGTTTCCGGCCTCTGGGGGGCAGGGAAAGCTGTTTTCGTTCTCCCAATGCATTGAATTATGGGTGTGGGCACTGGCGCATGTGCAATAGTGCGCCCACATGCTCTTTCGGCACCATTGCCATCACTGCCCGATACCATTGCAGACAAATGGGTAGACAACCTCTCCTCTAAAATTCTGGTGTTGGAGCATTTACAACTTTGAAGAAAAGGATCAAACAAGAGCTGCTTACAATTGGCTGTGGTTGAGAAGAAGGAACGTTTGGCTGGTTCATCTGAGCATTTGGTCCAGGTCCTGGCCCAGGTCCTGGCCCGGGACCAGGCCCCTGCCCCGGCCCTGGCTGTGGGTTTCCAGGAATCAGAGATGGGACGTTGGTTTGGCGATGAAGGATTTTCTGGATGACAAAAGAGAAAAACAAACCAAAACACACATTTATCAAGAGCGCAGGCATATATGTTCAAGGCACGTGGCTCCACCTCTTCTTATCCGAAGGTGGCCAAAGATTGCCAACGTACCAGCGCAATTTCAGGGTCGACAATACGCATCACCACTTGGGCCTGCAGCAAGGCATAGGCGAGTTGGGGGTTTTGCAAGAGCATGCTCCGTGCCTCTTGAGGGCTGTTCTGGACACACAACTGCAAAGACAGAAAAGAGGGTCAGCGTTTCAAGGAATGCACCCATTAAAAGCACAACTCTGTACTTATATATGCACTATATAATGATATAACACAAAATTTTACTCGTTTAGACCAGTGATGGTGAACCTATGGCACGGGTGCCACAGGTGGCACGTGGAGCCATATCTGCTGGCACGTGAGCTGTTGCCCTAGTTCAGCTCCAGTGTGCATGTGTATCTATGGAGAGGGGCAGCATACAAATCTAATAAATAAATAAATAAATAAATTAGTGAGTGAATGAGTGAGTGAAAGAATGAATGAATGGGGACTCATTGCTCACAGTCACTCATGCCCTCATCACCTCGAGGTTCGACTACTGTAACGCTCTCTACATGGGGCTACCTTTGAAAAGTGTTCGGAAACTTCAGATCGTGCAGAATGCAGCTGCGAGAGCAGTCATGGGCTTCCCCAAAAATGCCCATATTACACCAACACTCCGCAGTCTGCATTGGTTGCCGATCAATTTCCGGTCACAATTCAAAGTGTTGGTTATGACCTATAAAGCCCTTCATGGCATCGGACCAGAATATCTCCGAGACCGCCTTCTGCTGCACGAATCCCAGCGACCGATTAGGTCCCACCGAGTGGGCCTTCTCCGGGTCCCGTCAACTAAACAATGTCGGTTGGTGGGCCCCAGGGGAAGAGCCTTCTCTGTGGCGGCCCCGACTCTCTGGAACCAGCTCCCCCCAGAGATTAGAACTGCCCCTACCCTCCTTGCCTTTCGTAAACTCCTCAAAACCCACCTTTGTCGTCAGGCATGGGGGAATTGAAATATCTCCCCCGGGCCTATATAATTTATGTATGGTATGTTTGTAGGTATGTCTGCTTAAAAATGGGGTTTTCTTAACTACTTTAAATTTTAAATTGTAAATTATTAGATTTGTTATTAATTGTTTTATTATGTTGTGAGCCACCCCGAGTCTACGGAGAGGGGCGGCATACAAATCTAATAAGTAAGTAAGTAAGTAAGTAAGTAAGTAAGTAAGTAAGTAAGTAAGTAAGTAAGTAAGTAAGTAAGTAAGTAAGTAAGTAAATAAATAAGTGTGCCGGCCGATTTTTAGCTCACATACAGGCTCTAGACCAGTGGTTCTCAACCTGTGGGTCGGGACCCCTTTGGGGGTCGAATGACCGTTTCGCAGGGGTCGCCTAAGACCATGAGAAAAGACAAATTTCCCATGGTGTTAGGAACTATAGCTTCTATTCTGGTGCTTTGGAGCATATTTTTACAATCCGACCAATCAGGCGTTTACAGTGGGGGGTGTCCTTCTAACCTTCCTGCCAATGTATGTATGTTTGAGACATGTTACTTTAAGGGCAATGAGGTGATTGGCAATAAGAGGGAGCCAGTAGAGTTCCTCTCAAGGGGAGTATTATTGCTTAGATACTGTGTATAGGAATTGTGTGCTGATATCTGGTTTGTATATGACAGTTTGATTTATATGTGTCTGACTGGACTGTATAACGACTAATCTACTGAATAACTATAAATGATATACCTACTCTACTTGTATTAGTCTGGTTTATTGGCTTAGCTGCCACATTTACTCTGTCTTAAAGTTTGTTTTAGGGATATTATATTTTCCTAAGCATTCTAACACAAATGCTTCCATAAAATGGGACAAGCAGAGCAAGAGTCATGAGTTTTCTGACAACCAAAGATCCACCTGACTTTTAAGAGAAGATCTGCAACTCCTGCAGCTAGCAAGACAATCAAAGCAGCCCCCTCCTCTCCTTCGGGTTGACAACCCACCAACCTTCATTTGCTTCATCAATTCAAACATCTGTTCAGGAGGCAGGCTGGCCACCGCTCTGCTGATGGACTCAGGAGCATCTTCGGGGTTTACAGGGTCTCCGTAGGGTGATTCTATGATGGGAGCACCAGTGCCCAGGCCTAGCAGAGAAACAAAGGAAAACCTTAGGGCCAGAGATCGTGGACCACACTTGCTGTAAACAAGCACGGTATCACAGCCGGTGTGTCACACCCTCCCCTCTCCAATCTTGGGATGCGCCTACAGACTCACTTTTGAGTTCCTCCTTGTTCTTCTCGCTGGCTGCATTGTCCACTCGCAGGGCTCTTCCGCTAAACTCTCGCCCGTTGAGATTCCGCATGGCACTGAGTGCGGTTTCTTGGTCTTGATACTCACAGAAGCCATAGCCTTTCGGTTTGCCCGTTTCTCTGTCATATACCAATCTGGTTGGCAGAGATATAACCAAGACAATTATGCCGGGTGGAATGTTTCAGAGAAAGAGGGAGGGGAAAGGAGAGGGGGAGAGAGGGGTACTCCTACTAAAGAGAACATTAGAATTAAAGCTAATTGATGCTCCCATCCCACAAAGGAAACTATGAATGCTATTATTCATCCTAAATCCCTCGTCTTCTGTCTCCTTTATCTACAGTTTTGAAAATCCTCCAGAATGAACCATGTTTCAGGGAATTCCAAAAGGGAAGCTTCTCACCGGAAACTGACCACAGGTCCAACCTCTGAGAAGATGTCTTTTAGCTGTTCCTCTGTGGCTTCATAAGGGATGTTCCCCACTACGGGAGAAAGATAGGAACAGGTCATCAGTTTCTGTGAGCATATCCGTGGTTAGGCAGGCACCTTTTTAGGTACAGATTAAGGCAGTCTTCCCAACCTGATGCTTTTCAGTGGCCTGATTCCTATTATTTTCAACCAATACAGTCAGCAATCTTATTGCATTAGTCATTTGTTGCAGTTAAATGCTGCTATTTATTTATTTACTGCACAAGTCAAAAAGAGGGCTGTGAAAATATTTATTGACCAATCACATCCTGGACACGAACTACTTCAACTCCTACTCTCAAAATGATGCTACAGAGGACTGCACACCAGATACAAGTCACAAGGTCAGTTTTTCCCTGAATGCTATCACTCTGCTAAACAAATAATTCCCTCAACTCTGCCAAACTATTTACTAAATCTTGACTACTATGGATCTTCTCATCGTTCCCATCACTCATTTCCTCCCACTAATAACTATACGAATGTAACTTTGTGGCTTGTATCCTTGCAATTTATATTAACTGGTTCCTAATATGATATGATTGCTTATTTGTACCAGGACTATCATTAAGTGTTGTACCCTATAATTCATGATGAACGTAACTTTTCTTTTACACTGAGAGCATATGCACCAAGACATGGCCAATAAAGAATTATATTCCTACTCCTAATCCCTATTCTATTCTATTCTATTCATTGTGATTTATTAGTCACCCATGCAAATGGTACAAACTAGCAAAACCACAAAATATGGACTAAAAAAGTCAAATTTAAACCCAGATTTAAAATAATCTTACAATCAACAAAA
>NC_091957.1:46278065-46323065 GCF_031021105.1 Erythrolamprus reginae
AGGGGGGCGGGGATGATGGAGCTTGTAGTTCCCCTTGGCCAAACACGGGCGGGCCAAGGCATCACCACGAGGCTCCCCTAGGCGAGAGGGAGGCTGACGGGCGCAGCACCTCACCGAACACGGAGCGCAGAGACCGATCCACCGCGGGGTCCCGCACCGACAAGCCCGCCATCTTCCTCACCTCCGCCCACCGCGGTTTCCAACCAGGTCCACGACTTCCGGTCCGTCGCCGAAACGTGTCGCCTCTCAGCTTCCTTTGTTTTTCCAATGGGGTGCCACTTTTTTCTCCTTCCCCCCCGGAAACTCTGGCTCTCAAACTGGAGTTCCGTTAGCGCGCAATCGGCTTGACGAAGATGGAGGCCGGGGTTTCTTCGACCTCTGACGGCACCGCGGCTCTGGTTACGGAGGCTCGGTTTACTCAGCTTTTCAGGTGCGGAGGGCGGATTTCTAGGAATGCGGCGAGTTGGGATTCAAGGGGTTTATAATAGGTCTTATTTCCCTAAAACCGCTTCATTTCAGTCTGCACTCTCCCTCTCTTCTATATTTCTATTTTATTTGTTTGTTTGTTTGTTTGTTTGTTTGCCAAGTACGTACTGGGAGTATACAAAGAAATAACACTGTTTATGTACATGATACTGTTACTAGTGAGAGGGAAACATTAGGACGGGATGGAAGGCATCCTGGTGTATTTATGCACGCCCCTTACTGACAGGAATCGGGAGAGGTCAACAGTGGGCATCTGTCTGTCTCTCCCTCCCTCCCTCCTACTACCTACCTCCCTACTTACCTATCTTCTCTCTCTCATATCGATCTCTCTTTATCTCTATATAGCATCTATCTATCTAATCTATCATCTATATCTATCCATCATCTATCTATCCATCATTTATCTGTCTGTCTGTCTGTCTGTCTGTCTGTCTGTCTGTCTGTCTGTCTGTCTGTCTGTCTGTCTGCCTGTCTATCTGGCTATCTGGCTATCTATCTATCTATCTATCTATCTATCTATCTATCTATCTATCTATCTATCTATCTATCTATCTATCTATCTATCATCTATCTATATCATATATCTCTCCCATCCATCTATATATCATCTAGCTATCATCTCCCTCCCTCCCACCCTGCCTATCTGTCTATCATCCATCTAGCTATCATCTAGCTATCATCTCCCTCCCTCCCTCCCTCCCTATCTATCTATCTATCTATCTATCTATCTATCTATCTATCTATCATCCATCTATATATCATCTGGCTATCGTCTCCCTGCCTGCCTGCCTGCCTGCCTGCCTGCCTGCCTGCCTGCCTGCCTGCCTGCCTGCCTGCCTGCCTGCCTGCCTGCCTGCCTGCCTGCCTATCTATCTATCTATCATCCATCTATATATCATCTAGCTAAGGTCTGTATGTCTACCTACCTACCTACCTATCTGTCTATCTGTCTGACTGTCTATCTCCATCCATCCATCCATTTATATCTTCTTTCTTTCTTTCTTTCTTTCCTTCTCTCTCTCTCTCTTTCCTTCTTTCTTTCCTTTCTTCCCTCCCTCCCTCCCTCCCTCTCCTATCTCTATTTCTGCATGTCCACTTACCCAACCACTTATGTTCACATCCATCCCAGCTTTCCTGTTTTGTGGCTATGCCATGAACAGTTTCCTTGTAAAAATGATTTCTCAGGCTGGCCACTTGGTGAGTGTTGTTGAAGCTAGATCCTTTTTCTCTATGTTGTTAACGTAATGTGATATATCACCCAGAGATTAAAACAAAACAACACAAAAGCATCTTTCTTGCATTCTGTTTTGGACCTTGTCTATAGCAATATTGGTGGCAATAACTTTCTGTGGGGACCCTCACAAATTGTTTAATATTACAGAAAACGCTTGGGGAAAGAAGGGATTTTGAACTCCCTTTATCGAGTGCAAAAACTTCCTGATGGGACCATAGCATTGCCTATACTTGGCCATAGCTTCACAGCGCAACACCTTCAAGAGTTAAAGGAGAGCATACCACATGGAAAGGCCTGCACTCTGACATGGATACATGTACGTAAAGCTCTTGCAAAAAAGTCAAGCTTTTTTGACTAATTCTAGATTTATCTCTGGAGTGGAAGTAAATATAAATGGTTCTTGAGTTAAAATAGTTCATTTCATGACTGTTCAAAGGTACAACAACTGTCACGCTGAGTATTGACAGCCCCAGAGACATTCGAAGTCATTCAGAGTTATTCAGTAATTAAATAGTTAAGAGTGTGTGTGTTGTATTAGCTCCACCCATTATGATGTAAAATCCTGCCACATCATTTATGCTTCTTTTCTGTCTTGTTGAGATCCTCCATATTGTCTTTTATATTCTCTGTTAACTGCAGTGATGTAGCACGCATCTAATATGCCTCCAAAGGCATTCCTTATATTTTTGTTATTTTTGTAATAAAAGTAACTTCGTTTGAAAGCAGATTCTCTCTCTTAATCCATCGACTCTCAGAAATGATTTATTATGGTCCACGCGGGCTGTAATTCATCTCTATTTCTGTCAACAACAACACTTTAAAAAGTGATTTATGACCATTTCCCCACACCCATTACAGTTGCAGCATACCCATGGCCATGTGATCAAAAATCAAACACTGGTTGGGCTTCTTCAATGTAGCTGTGGGTTTGGATTGGAACTAGTGCTGCCGCTATCTTAACTATTCTGATATTACAGAGGGGTTGGTTTTCTGTAAGGTAACACTTTGGGAACCACTGGAGTTTTGATTAACACATTCAAAATATTCGGCCTTTTGAACCTTTTTGTCAAAAACATCCAATAGGTTAAAGCACATGAAGATTGGTTACAGGAATTGGGCATGACTAGTCTAGTGAAGAGAAGGGTGAAGGGAGACATGATCGCAGGATTGCAATATTTAAGGGGCTGTCACAGAGGCGAGGGACTCAAGCTGTTTTCCAAAGCATCTGAAGGCCAGAAAAGGAATCATGGATGGAAAATGATCAAGGAGAGATTCAACCTGGAAATTGTTGTGTATGTCCCTTGTCAGCCTCAGGAAGTATCAGATTCTGAGGATGAGGAAACCAAGGTTTTAGCTTATCCTGATTTAAGAAGGTTGTCAGAAGGCAGTGGGGACAATGATCTTCAGATAATGAGGGAATATCTGACAGCCCATGGGTGAACCCTAGGTTCAGGAGATTCGCAAAACGAAGATAAGAAATTCTTGGGGAAAAGTTTTGAATCTGCAAGTGTAGAATTGTGTAAATAGCTAATGCATCACTTCCTGAAATAAATTGGAAATGAAGGTGCTTTTGGATAACCTGCATATTTGAAAATGGTCTGATTTATAGCCTGGAAAATGTAAGCGAGAAAGTGGACTGCCATTTGTCAGAAATGGTATATAGGGTGTCCTGCTTGGGCAGGGGCTTGGACTAGAGGGCCTACAAGATCCTTTCCAACTAGAGGTGTATTCTGGTTTTCTTCGTTGCCAGTTTTCTCTTTGATGTGCTGCGTGTGTGCATTGCACACATGTGCATATTGCTAAAAAAACCAGCTTTTGCACAGAAGCAAAAAAAAACAGCTTCTGCGCATTCACAGAAGCAAAAAACAAAATGGCGTCTATTGAAGCGCTGCCAAAAGAGCCAGTACAAGGGCGTGGCAGGCCTGGGTTGCTGACGGTCCAAGTGACCCAGGCCGCCAAGTTACTAACAGTTCCATAGAACCAGTCCGAACCGAAAGAAAGCAGAATTGCTTCCAACTCTGTTCTATTCTATATACTGTATAGCTCAGGTGTACAGCTAACATAACCAAGATCAGAGAGTACCTAGGACCCCATACAGCCAAGATGTTTAGAAAGGCTTTGAAACAGAAGCAAGCTCTGTCTATCACCGAGGAAGCTAACAATTTCTTTTGTCTTTCTTAGAATCCTATTCCTTCGAAAGCAGTGATGGTACGTTCACCTGTTCAGAAGCTGCAGAGTCGGCTGCAATACCTCCTGTCAATCCATGGTGCTGCGTGGTCAGAAGAGTTGGAGAAAGATCTGCCACGTTCCTGGCAGAGGCACGGGGACCTCGTTCTTCTAAGCGAGGACTGCTTTAGAGCAGAGCAGTGGAGAGAATTGGGTAAGGGGTCATTTTGTGTGATGGGCAGCTATAGAAATCAGTCAATCGAGCAAGCAGATCAACCGCAAATATAATTTTACAGTGGGGGATCTCTGTTCAGCAAAACCAGACTTTTAAAAAAAAAAATTATTCTTACAGTTTTAAAAACATATAAATACAAATATACATATATACAAAACCAACATTTAGAAGACACCACATGACATAACATAACAAAACCTAAACAGTAAAAATTAATATTCATTTAGCAGTGTTGGGTATCGATATATCTTCTGTATATCTACAGTAGTCCCTCACCTATCGCTGGTGTTACGTTCCGCGATGGGGAATTTATCGACTGATAGTACTTATTTAAGTATTTATATTGTAATTGCTTGGTAAGTTTTCATTGTTTTAAGTGTTTATAAACCCTTCCCACACAGTATTTATTTTAGATACAGTATTTAAATACAGTATTTACAATTTTAGATATTTTTTTTTGGAAAAACCTGCCGATCGAGTTCCGCGGGCTGTTTAAATCTGCCAATCGACTTCCTCAGAAACCCGTGAACCAGCGAAGATCCGCGAATGATTTTTCTCATTAATATTTCTTGAAAACCCGCGATGAAGTGAAGCCGCAGTAGGTGAAGCGCGGTATAGCGAGGGACTACTGTATAGCACTTCAATATTCACATAATTCATTAAACTCCGACCTATTACAAGCATACCTATATTCACATAATTCATTTAACTCTGACCTATTACAAGCAAAATCAGACTTTTATTCCTTATCTAAGCTAGGTATCTTTGTGGAAAGAAACTGGGCGGAAATGCAACTTTAAAATAGCTAGAATGCAATCCTATTAATTCGGGTCTGAACAGGCATTTTTTTCCCTCTCCCATCATAAATGTGAATTGCCTTTCCTTGATAAGGTTAATAACTGTTAGTTACATATCAGTGACTTGATGCTCTTGCTTTTACGAAGATTTGGCATGCTGGATCTTTATTGCATGGGATTTACATAATTAAAAAAGAGGAAGAGATATAGATATGAGGCAATAGGAGAAGATGTGATTACACATACTTGAGATGAATTATAATGATAGAGCTTAATAATTGCTCTAAGCCATGGTTTATTTAACATTGGCTTGTTGCATAATCCACAGGAGGTTGAATTCCTACCACATATTAAGCTAATACTCAGCAAAGCACATTATAACTGAATATACAATATACTGTACTTTTCGGAGTATAAGACATACCTTCCCCCCCCTAAAAGAGGCTGAAAATTTGTGTGCATCTCATACTTCTCCGAGTCCCGTCGACCAAACAATGTCGTTTGGCAGGCCCCAGAGGAAGAGCCTTCTCTGTGGCGGCCCTGGCCCTCTGGAATCAACTCCCCCCAGAGATTAGAACAGCCCCCACCCTCCTTATTTTTCGCAAGTTACTCAAGACCCACCTATATCGCCAGGCATGGGGGAACTAAGACATCTCCCCCAGGCTTTCTTATATTTTATGTTTGGTATGTATGTGTTGTATGGTTTTTTAACAGTTGGTTTTTTTTATATAATTCTTATTATTAGATTTGTTACATTGTCTATACTGTTTTTTATTGTTGTTGTGAGCCGCCCCGAGGCATACAAATCTAATAAAATAAATAAATAGATAAATACTCTAAATGTAGCTTTCGCTAAGCTTTTTTTTAGGGCTAAGGACATGCTACTGTGATCTTCCATGTTTTCTAGCTAAGCAGTCTTCCCTTTGCCTGCTTCTTTCATTGCTGCTCCCTCCAACAATCAGCTGAGCCTTTTTTCAGCCCTAACGAGGTGCTAACAGTGAAGCGATCTTCCGCTCTTTGCTAACGAAACTATGGTCCCTTTGCCTGCTTTTCTCATTGTTTTATCTGACGAGAGAGAGAGAGAGAAGTGAAGTGTTTTAGAAACTGTTTTGAATCCCTAACCAGGGGATAAAAAGCAAGCACATGGACTCAAAACCAGCAAACTAATGTGCTGACCCAGACTAAAGACTTGCCAGACGAATACTTGGAAGGCAGACTATTTTTCCCCCTATTTTCCTTACCCCAAACCAAGGTGCGTCTTATACTCCAGTGCATCTTATAGTCCAAAAAAAATATGGTATTCCGCACAATCAGTACAAAGCAAATAATATCTGCATAGGTGATGCAAGTCAATCTGAGCTGATCTCCCAAAAGTTAAACAGAGTTAATACTTCAATGGAATGAAAAATAAGAACTGCCAACTGAAGATTATTCATTGGATGATATGATTTCTCTTAGAAAATTACAGTTACAATAAATACAGTTTGATTTGATTTGATTTTATTTTATTGGATTTGTATGCCGCCCTTCTCCGTAGACTCGGGGCGGCCAACAACAGTAGTAAACAGCATATGACAATCCAATATAAACAGTTAAAAGCCCCTATTGTAAAACCAACATACATACAGACATACCATGCATAAAATTGTAAAGGCCTAGGGGGAAAGGGTATCTCAATTCCCCCATGCCTGGCGGCAGAGGTGGGTTTTAAGAAGCTTACGAAAGGCAAGGAGGGTGGGAGCAATTCTAATCTCTGGGGGGAGTTGGTTCCAGAGGGTCGGGGCCACCACAGAGAAGGCTCTTCCCCTGGTCCCGCCAAGCGACATTGTTTAGTTGACAGGACCCGGAGAAGACCCACTCTGTGGGACCTAACTGGTCGCTGGGATTCGTGCAGCAGAAGGCGGTCCCTGAGATAGTCTGGTCTGGTGCCATGAAGGGCTTTATAGGTCATAACCTAGACAGTTTGTCAGTTCTTAAAGTTCTTACAAGAGACTCCTGGTTGTTTTTGGTGTAAGTGGGCAAGACTGCAGTGAAAAATAATGTCCTTTGCTCTTTGTTCCAGGCCAAGAACTTTGGCAGGTAGTTGCAGAGGCTTTGGGGGCCCGGCGTTTAGCCAAACGGGGGCGAGTACAGCCAGATTTATTTCGCTCTCCTGCTGTGACCCTGTTGCTGGGTGAGGATGGTTGGGTTGAACAGGTGGACAATGGAATCAGGTAAGGGAGAAAAGGTTCTTCTTTACTCCTCTTATTTTTGTTTACCACTTGATAATGGAATCACAAGAAAGATCCTGGACCAGTGATGGCGAACTTATGGCATGGGTACCACAGGTGGCATGGGGAGCCATATCTGCTGGCACGCAAACCGTTGCCCTAGCTCAGCTCCAATATTTATTTATTTATTTATTTATTTATTCATTCATTCATTCATTCATTCATTCATTCATTCATTCATTCATTCATTCATTCATTCATTCATTAGAACAGGAGTCCTCAAACTTGGCAACTTTAAGACTTGTGGACTCCAACTCGTTTTATGCTTAAGACCTTCCACCATTCTTGTAGCCCGTCTTTGGACCCGTTCAATTTTGTCAATATCTTTTTGTAGGTGAGGTCTCCAAAACTGGACACAGTATTCCAAATGTGGTCTCACCAGCACTCTATATAGCGGGATCATAATCTCCCTCTTCCTGCTTGTTATACCTCTAGCTATGCAGCCAAGCATCCTACTTGCTTTCCCTACCGCCTGACTGCACTGTTCACCCATCATTCGATTTTTATGCCGCCCTTCTCCTTAGACTCAGGGCGGCTTACAACATGTTAGCAATAGCACTTTTTTAACAGAGCTAGGCTACTGCCCCTGCAATCCGGGTCCTCATTTTACCCACCTCGGAAAGATGGAAGGCTGAGTCAACCTTGAGCCAGTGATGAGATTTGAACTGCTGACCTTCACATGGTGGAAGGTCTTAAGCATAAAACGTATCAGGAAAGACTTAATGAACTCAATCTGTATAGTCTGGAGGACAGAAGGAAAAGGGGGAACATGATCGAAACATTTAAATATATTAAAGGGTTAAATAAGGTCCAGGAGGGAAGTGTTTTTAATAGGAAAGTGAACACAAGAACAAGGGGACACAATCTGAAGTTAGTTGAGGGAAAGATCAAAAGCAACATGAGAAAATATTATTTTACTGAAAGAGTAGTAGATCCTTGGAACAAACTTCCAGCAGACGTGGTAGATAAATCCACAGTAACTGAATTTAAACATGCCTGGGATAAACATATATCCATCCTAAGATAAAATACAGAAAGTAGTATAAGGGCAGACTAGATGGACCATTAGGTCTTTTTCTGCCGTCAGACTTCTATGTTTCTATCTACAAGTCAGCTTCAGTGGCCTGCAGTACAGCACTCTACCTGCTGCGCCACCCCGGCTCATTAATATGCATGTGTGTGCCGGCCAACTGATTTTTGACTCGCAGAGAGGCTCTGGGAGGGCGTTTTTAGCTTCCAGAGAGCCTCCGGGGGAATGGGTTAAGGCATTGTTATCCTCCCTCAGCTCCAGGGAAGCCTTTGGAACCTGGGGAGGGCGAAAGGGAAGCCTACTGGGCCCACCAGAAGTTGGGAAACAGGCTGTTTGCCTGGGGGCAAGGGAAGCTGTTTTTGTCCTCCCCGTGCATTGAATTATCGGTGTGGACACTTACACATGTGCGATAGCGTGTGCCCACAGTCTTTTGGCACCCGAGGATGAAAAAGTTCACCATCACTGTCCTAGACATTCAAATTTAGTCGAGAAGGTTGATTGTGTTGACTGAATAATCATCTTAAGTTATAGGAAAGCAGATTCTGCTTGAAAGTCAGATGAAAAAATCTTCATGATTGAGTCTTTTGACTGTGGAAACTATTTCCTGTAATTAGAGATCTTAAAGGAGATCAGGCCGGTTTGTTTATTTATTTATTACTTATTTATTAATCAGATTTGTATGCTGCCCCTCTGCGCAGACTCGGGGCGGCTCACAGCAATAATAATACAATGTTAACAATCTAATATTTAAGTTAATTTAAAACCCCAATTTAGAAACCAATCATACATACTAGCATACCATGCATAAATTTTATAAGCCTAGGGGGAGGGAAAGTATCAATTCCCCCAAGACTGATGACAGAGGTGTGTTTTAAGGAGCTTACAAAAGGCTAGGAGGGTGGGGGCAACTTTGATATCTGGGGGGAGTTGGTTCCAAAGGGTCGGGGCCGCCACAGAGAAGGCTCTTCCCCTGGGACCCGCCGGTTAAAAGTGCCACATTGTTTTTCCTATTCATGGACAGCGGTTTTCATTTTCCATACTTTATGCACTGATTTTTATCTTTTATCTGATTTTTTTAAGTCACTTAGGGAATTCTGTTGCTGGACAGGGCAGAAAAATCTCTGATAAGCTGATACGTTTCCAAAACAGTCAAGGGTGGACGTCGGCTTGGTTAAGCTAGGCTGCCAATTTTTTAAAATTATTTTTTGCTTCCATCAGGGCCCTGAGCCCTACAGGCTAGCAAGGTTTAGAGTTAGGCTACAAGCAGAGATGGGCTGCTGGCCCCACGGTGGGGGGAGGGACACTCAGTGGGGGTAGTAAGTTTATGCACTATTTATTGAATACTTAATAGTTTTATTATTGTCCTTCCTTCTCTAGTACCTTAGTATGATCCTTAATTACTTTTAAAACAGGAAATAATTAAATAGTATGTTTTTCCCCAAAAAACACTTTAAAGATTTTAATCATTATCTAGAACTGAACTTTTATAGCAATTCAAGAAAATTGAGCTACTTGCCTAATCTATTATCATGCTGAACCTTGTGGGTTCAGTACAAAACCTTAAAATGCTACTGTGCTCCTCAACAAATAATGGTGTCTATTGTTTGTCCCTTTTGCGTTTGCCCAGGTTCGCCTGGTGCACCAGTTGCAGCCCTATTTGGACCGGGACTCACTGCTCACAGTCACTCATGCCCTCATCACCTCGAGGTTCGACTACTGTAATGCTCTCTACATGGGGCTACCTTTGAAAAGTGTTCGGAAACTTCAGATCGTGCAGAATGCAGCTGCGAGAGCAAGCAGATGGGCTTGATGGGCTTCCCTAGGTATGCCCATGTTACACCAACACTCCACAGTCTGCATTGGTTGCCGATCAATTTCCGGTCACAATTCAAAATATTGGTTATGACCTATAAAGCCCTTCATTGCATCGGACCAGAATATCTCCGAGACCGCCTTCTGCTGCACGAATCCCAGCGACCGATTAGGTCCCACAGAGTGGGCCTTCTCCGGGTCCCGTCAACTAAACAATGTCGGTTGGCAGGCCCCAGGGGAAGAGCCTTCTCTGTGGCGGCCCCGACCCTCTGGAACCAGCTCCCCCCAGAGATTAGAACTGCCCCTACCCTCCTTGCCTTTCGTAAACTCCTTAAAACCCACCTTTGTCGTCAGGCATGGGAGAACTGAGATATCTCCCCCAGGCCTATATAATTTATGTATGGTGTATTTGTATGTATGTCTGCTTAATAATGGGGTTTTTAAAATATTTTAAATTGTAAATTATTAGATTTGTCATGAACTGTTTTATTGTGTTGTGAGCCGCCCGGAGTCTACGGAGAGGGGCAGCATACAAATCTAATAAATAAATAAAATAAATAAATAAATAAATAAAAAGTCAAGTAATGGGACTTACCGGTAATCAACTGAAAAAGAGCCCAAGCACCTATTTGAAAACTTATCTTGGTCGGCAAGCCACTCCCACCCAGTCACATGACCATCAAACCACACCCACACAATAAGCCAGTGTGGTTATAATTTTTTTTTTGCAGCCCTTCACTGGCTAAGAGTATACCTCTTGGGAAATTTAGAGTGGATATCTAGTCTTCTGCATCTTGATTTTTCTCCACAGATACAGCTTTGATGTGGCCCAGTGCATGCTGTCTCCAGGAAACATTACCGAGAAGCTACGGATAGCCTCCATGTTATGCACAGGAGAAGTAGTGGTGGATCTTTATGCTGGTAAATATTGCCTTGATAATAGCAGAAACGCTTCGGTTGAAATTCTAGTTTGGGTACAAAGTTTTTCTGAATCTCATTGAGTCTTGGAATACTGTGTTCGGTTCTACCCACCTTTGCCGTCAGGCATGGGGGAACTGAAACATCTCCCCCTGGGCATGTTAATTTATATATGGTATGCTTGTGTGTATGTCTGTTAGTATATGGGGTCTTTCTTAAATCTTTAAATATTTTAAATTGTCAGATTATTTATGATTTGTTTCCACGTGTTGTGAGCCGCCCCGAGTCTTCGGAGAGGGGCGGCATACAAATCTAAGTAATAAATAAATTAATAAATAAATAGAGACCTCACCTACAAAAAATATTGATAAAATTGAACGGGTCCAATAGGCTCGTGTTTCGCCCTTCCCAGGCTCCAAAGTCTTCCCTGGAGCCAGGGGAGGGTAAAAACGCTCTCCCAGAGGCTCTCTGGAAGCCAGAAATGCCCTCCCAGAGCCTCTGTGTGAGCCAAAAATCAGCTGGCCCGCACACACATGCATGTTGGAGCTGAGCTAGGGCAGCAGCTCACTTGCCAGCAGATATGGTTCCACGTGCCTCTGTGGCATCCGTGCCATAGGTTCGTCATCACTGCTATAGAGCCAGCTGTGACCTCTATATGACCCCATGGGAGTCTGACAATAGCCAATAGAATTTATTTACTTATTTATTTATTGATTGATTGATTGATTGGATTTGTATGCTGTCCCTCTCCGCAGACTCGGGGCGGCTAACAACAATGATAAAAAACAACATGTAACAATCCAATTTAATAAAACAACTAAAAACCCTTATTATAAAAACCAAACATACACACAAACATACCATACATAACTTGTAATGGCCTAGGGGAAGGAATATCCTAACTCCCCCATGCCTGGCGACAAAGGTGGGTCTTGAGTAATTTGCGAAAGACAAGGAGGTTGGGGGCCATTCTAATCTCTGGGGGGAGTTGATTCCAGAGGGCTGGGGCCGCCACAGAGAAGGCTCTTCCCCTGAGGCCCGCCAAACGACATTGTTTGGTCGACGGGACCCGGAGAAGGCCAACTCTGTGGAACCTTATCGGCCACTGGGATTCGTGCGGTAGAAGGTGGTTCCGGATGTATTCTGGCCCAATGCCATGTAGGGCTTTAAAGGTCATTACCAACACTTTGAATTGTGACCGGAAACCGATCGGCAGCCAGTGCAGGCCGCGGAGTGTTGCAGAAACGTGGGAGAATCTAGGAAGCCCCACGATGGCTCTCGCGGCCGCATTCTGCACGATCTGAAGTTTCCGAACACTTTTCAGAGATAGCCCCATGTAGAGAGCATTGCAGTAATCGAACCTCGAGGTGATGAGGGCATGAGCGACTGTGAACAATGACTCCCTGTCCAAATAGGGCCTCAACTGGTGCACCAGGCGATCCTGGGCAAACGCCCCCCTCGCCACAGCCGAAAGATGAAAAAGAATACGCGTTCTGGCATAGGAACAGGAATCTCTAGTTCAAAACCCCAATTGAAGTTATAAAAAAAACAAAACCCCACTCTCAACTCCATGTGGTCAGGTGCACCAGGACCATCTGCTTGGTGGTTCTGCTCATCTTTCAACCTTCTTTCCAACCACCTTCCATGTTTCCAGTGTCTTTTCTCCCAGCTAGGAACTGAACCGGATGGATATTTCTTCCTAAACTGCTTAAACATTAGTTTAAAGAGGGATGTCAAAGCTATTTGCCGATGACTCTAAACTGTGCAATAGGGTTGATATTCCTGGAGGCGTCTGTAATATGGTAAATGATTTCGTTTTACTAGATAAATGGTCAAAGCAATGGAAACTGCAGTTTAATGTTTCCAAATGTAAAATAATGCACATGGGGAAAAGGAATCCTCAATCTGAGTATTGTATTGGCAGTTCTGTGTTAGCAAAAAATTCAGAAGAGAAGGATTTAGGGGTAGTGATTTCTGACAGTCTCAAAATGGGTGAACAGTGCAGTCAGGTGGTAGGGAAAGCAAGCAGGATGCTTGGCTGCATAGCTAGAGGTATAACAAGCAGGAAGAGGGAGATTGTGATCCCCTTATATAGAGCGCTGGTGAGGCCACATTTGGAATACTGTGTTCAGTTCTGGAGACCTCACCTACAAAAAGATATTGACAAAATTGAACGGGTCCAAAGACGGGCTACAAAAATGGTGGAAGGTCTTAAGCATAAAACGTATCAGGAAAGACTTCATGAACTCAATCTGTATAGTCTGGAGGACAGAAGGAAAAGGGGGGACATGATAGAAACATTTAAATATATTAAAGGGTTAAATAAGGTTCAGGAGGGAAGTGTTTTTAATAGGAAAGTGAACACAAGAACAAGGGGACACAATCTGAAGTTAGTTGGGGGAAAGATCAAAAGCAACATGAGAAAATATTATTTTACTGAAAGAGTAGAAACATAGAAACATAGAAGACTGACGGCAGAAAAAGACCCCATGGTCCATCTAGTCTGCCCTTTTACTATTTCCTGTATTTTATCTTACAATGGATATATGTTTATCCCAGGCATGTTTAAATTCGGTTACTGTGGATTTACCAACCACGTCTGCTGGAAGTTTGTTCCAAGGATCTACTACTCTTTCAGTAAAATAATACTTTCTCATGTTGCCTTTGATCTTTCCCCCAACTAACTTCAGATTGTGTCCCCTTGTTCTTGTGTTCACTTTCCTGTTAAAAACACTTCCCTCCTGAACCCTATTTAACCCTTTAACATATTTAAATGTTTCGATCATGTCCCCCCTTTTCCTTCTGTCCTCCAGACTATACAGATTGAGTTCATTAAGTCTTTCCTGATACGTTTTATACTTCAGACCTTCCACCATTCTTGTAGCCCGTCTTTGGACCCGTTCAATTTTGTCAATATCTTTTTGTAGGTGAGGTCTCCAGAACTGAACACAGTACTCCAAATGTGGTAGATCCTTGGAACAAACTTCCAGCAGACATGGTAGATAAATCCACAGTAACTGAATTGAAACATGCCTGGGATAAACATATATCCATCCTAAGATAAAATACAGAAAATAGTATAAGGGCAGACTAGATGGACCAGGAGGTCTTTTTCTGCCGTCAGACTTCTATGTTTCTATGTAGTGTAATGACGTGGACACTGAGCTCATTTTGTCTTGCCTTATCTTCAGGGATTGGCTATTTCACTCTGCCATATTTAATTCATGCCGGTGCTGCCTTTGTCCACGCTTGTGAGTGGAACCCCCATGCTGTGGAAGCTCTACGGAGGAACCTGCAACTGAATGCCGTTCAGGATCGCTGCCAAATTCACCAGGGGGATAATAGGAAGGTGAGTATAAGCACAGAAAGAAGATAATATAATTTAAATTCTTAATAATAACCTCCCCCCCCCCATTGCTATTGTTATAATTAGATCAAATTAAAGGCATGATATGAAGCAATTTTTTTTCTTGTTGTATGAAAAGAAACCAATGTGGGACTTTCATCGTAAAGGGCAGTCATATTAAAATGAGGATTAAAAAACATGAATAAGAATATAAGAAACGGACTGAAGCACCGTGGCATAGTTTTAGTAGAAAAAAGCAAGTAGCCAAGAGAAATTTAGTAGAAAAAAGCAAGTAGCCAAGAGTCTACGGCGAGGGGCTGCGTACAAATCCAATAAATAAATAAAATAAATAAATAAATTTTGATAGTTAATAGCATTTTGAACCCAAATGAGAACAGAAAACTATCTTTGAAATCCGCATGGGATACCAAGACGAAACAGATAAATAATTAAGAATTTTGATTCAGAATTTGGCAATTGACACTATATTGTATTGTATTCTAATTTGAAGGTATGTGAATTTGTATTTCTGTAAGGTGTGGAGGAAAAAAAAAATTACCCCCCCCCCAAAATAGGAAGGTGAGTAGAAAAGGCCCCCAAATGAGCCCTGAAACTTTGCCTGCCTGAAACCTTAAAGAGCTGCTAAATATGCCCATGTCACACCAACACTCCGCAGTCTGCATTGGTTGCCGATCAGTTTCCGGTCACAATTCAAAGTGTTGGTTATGACCTATAAAGCCCTTCATGGCACCGGGCCAGGTTATCTCTGGGACCGCCTTCTGCCGCACGAATCCCAGCGACCGATTAGGTCCCACAGAGTGGGTCTTCTCCGGGTCCCGTCAACCAAACAATGTCGTTTGGCGGGCCCCAGGGGAAGAGCCTTCTCTGTGGCGGCCCCAGCCCTCTGGAACCAACTCCCCTCAGAGATTAGAATAGCCCCCACCCTTCTTGCCTTTCGCAAGCTTTTTAAAACCCACCTCTGTCGTCAGGCATGGGGGAATTAAGATATTCTTTCCCCCTAGGCTTCTACAATGTATGTATGGTACGTTTGTATGTATGATTGGTTTTAAAATAAGGGTTTTTAGCTTCTTTAGTATTGGATTGTCGCATGTCGTTTTTACCACTGTTGTTAGCCGCCCCGAGTCTACGGAGAGGGGCGGCATACAAATCCAATAAAATGAATGAATGAAATGAAATGCTGCTCTTGTTAGTAGAAACTGAGATAGGAAGAAGACAAATCAATGCTTTGATTTGAGAACATGTTTCCTCTGCTTTCTCTCTCCTCGGCTGGAGGTGGAACTACTGGGTGTGGCTGACAGAGTAAACCTAGGATTGATCCCGACGTCGGAGGAAGGGTGGCCAGTGGCTTGCCGGGTCTTGAGAAAGGATGTCGGAGGGGTCCTTCACATACACCAAAACGTGGAGGCTTTTCCAGGGAAGGCACTCAAGTTGTCTCAGCAACCGGAGGAGAATCAGTCACCCGAGCAGGGTGCCACCCAAACAATATGCTGTGGCCAAGAAGATCGAGTCACTCTGAAGGACCACAATGTTCTCCAGAACGTCGGACAATCATTCCTGGTTTCATCCAAACCAGAATGGCAGGGCTGGGCAGAAGTCACGGCGACACGAATCCAGAATTTGCTACAGGACCTGGATAGGAAACCTTGGAAGACCCAGATCTCGCACCTTGAACATGTGAAATCATACGCCCCTCATGTAGACCATCTAGTCTTGGATCTAGATTGCCGGCCTCTTTGAGTAGCCTACAGAGGATGTCTTCTCTCTGGCTCAGGGGACATTGGAAGAAGCACATTTTGCATCTTCTTCACGAGATGCTTCCCAAGTTTTCAATCCTGAAGTTGGTGGCTGGAAGTGTCACATCATTTTTGGGATGTGGTGAATGCAACCAGAACTTTAATGAATCCTTGAACACTGGCAGGGACTGAACATAAGGACCGTATTTTTCGGAGTATGAGATGCACCTTTTTCCTCTCTAAAAGAGGCTGAAAATTCAGGTGCATCTTATACTCTGAATGTAGCTTCCCCCCAGCCCCCAGCCCTAACTAAGTGCTAACAACCTTCCCAGCTCTTACCTTGCAGGCTCTTTCATTGTTACTCTTTGCGAAGAATGTTTTCCAAGCCCTAATTCTTTGCAGGGTTTTTTCATTGCTCTAATTTGCTCGAAATGTTTCTTTCCAGCCTTAACCAGGTGCTAACTATATTCTCAGCTCTTACCGACTTGCAAGCTCTTTCATTGTTACTCTCTGCAAAAAATATTATCCAAGACCTAAGTCTTTGTAGTTTTTTTCATTGCTCTAACTTGCTCCAAATGTTTCTTTCCAGCCCTAACCAGGTGCTAATGATGTTCCCAGCTTTTACTGGCTTGCAAGCTCTTTCATTGTTACTCTCTCTGAATAAGGTTTTTTAAAAGCCCTAACCAGAGGATAAAGTAATGTGCTGAAGCTGACCAGACTAAGGATGCTAGCCAGATATCTGGTAAGCAGATTCTTTTCCCTATTTTGCTCCCAAAAACTAAGGAGTGTCTTATGGTCTGCTGTGTCTTATACTCTGAAAATTATGGTAGGCAATAGAAGTGATTTGGGCAACTAATTTATGTCTGCTGGATTCTACAACCTAAACCAGACCTTCCAGCCTTCTTCTTGAGCTATACAGTGTCCCCTCGATTTTCGCGGGTTCAAACTTCGCGAAAAGTCTATACCACGGGTTTTTCAAAAATATTAATTAAAAAATTCTTTGCGGGTTTTTTTCCTATACCACGGTTTTTCCCACTCGATGATGTCATATGTCATCGCCAAACTTTCATGTGCCTTTAATAATTTTTTTAAAATAAACTTTAAAAAATAAACATAGTGAATAATAATCTAAATGGTTGCTAAGGGAATGGGAAATGGCAATTTAGGGGTTTAAAGTGTTAAGGGAAAGCTTGTGATACTGTTCATAGCCCAAAATAGTGTATTTACTTCCGCATCTCTACTTCGCGGAAATTCGACTTTCACGGGCAGTCTCGGAACGCATCCCCCGTGAAAATCGAGGGAACACTGTACTATTTGCTAGAGATTCTACATCATCAAATAACTTGGCTACTATAGATAAACATGGTTCTCTCCTATGGTGTCTGTAAAAGAACGTAGAAATCATGGGAAAGATGACAAACAACATAAGCTAAATCCAACTATTTGCAGAAGACATTTTTAAATTGCCTTTATTGATTGAATAATCCAAAATAGCTGGGTTCATGCATTAAATTAAGCTGCAAACTGTTGCGTCTTAGCTCCCATATCTGGATTCACACAACAGTTGGATAAAAACAAGTGCAAGGTGGTTTAATTGGCCTCGCACCACTAGATGAGCGGCACATAACTTTGATAAATAAACGAGAAGCCAGCCAAACATGTTTTTTTGGGTGAACAAAAGGAGTACTAGTTCAGGCAATAACCAATATTGTTTGACTCTAATTCCTTCTGTCATTTGGTGAATGAGGAAGACAATTGCATGGTAAAACAACCTTAATCTAATTTTTATCTTCTTCCGCGATAACAATAGAAGGTGTGAACACTTAGTTAGGGCAATGTCTGTGTTTAGTTTAAAGGGTTGTGGTTGTTGAATTTTTTTAAAAAAATCGGAGCTTAGAGCCCAGGGAAAACAGGTGAGTCATATTAGCTATCCTTTTGTTTGTTTTGTAGGTTACCACCTTTATCATCTTTTCATATCAGGTTTGAACTAGAGCAGGGGTCACTAATCTTTCGGACCCCAGGGACCACTAAATTCAAAATTTTAAATCCTGCAGACCACTTAATATGGATTTTTTTAAAAAGATACCGGTAAATAGTATGAGCCACAGTGGCGCAGTGGTTAGACTGCAGCAGTGCAGGCTACTTCTGCTGATCACCAGCTGCCAGCAGTTTGTCAGATCGAATCTCACCAGGCTCAAGGTTGACTCAGCCTTCCATCCTTCCGAGGTGGGTAAAATGAAGGCCCGGATTGTTGGGGGCAATATATGCTGATTCTGAACCGCTTAGAGAGAGCTGTATAGCACTGTGAAGTGGTATATAAGTCTAAATGCTATTGCTATCTAGTGTCATATTTTTTTTAAATGCAAATAATTTTTCTGCGGACCACCAAAATTATCTTGCAGACCACCAATGGTCCACGGACCACTGAACTTGAGCGTGGTTCATTAAAAGTCACTGATATGCAAAAAGATAATACAGTGTTCCCTCAATTTTCGCGGGGGATGCATTCCGAGACTGCCTGCGAAAGTCGAATTTCCGCAAAGTAGAGATGCGGAAGTAAATACACTTTTTTTGGCTATGAACAGTATCACAAACCTTCCCTTAACACTTTAAACCCCTAAATTACAATTTCCCATTCCCTTAGCAACCATTTAGATTATTACTCACCTTGTTAATTTATTAAAGTTTATTAAAAAAAATATTTATTAAAGGTGGACGAAAGTTTGGCAATGACATATGACGTCATCGGGCGGGAAAAACCGGGGTATAGGAAAAAAACCTGCAAAGTATTTTTCAATTAATATTTTTGAAAAACGGTGGTATAGACTTTTCGCGAAGTTTGAACCCACGAAAATCGAGGGAACACTGTATTATAATACAAGTACAGTACTCTGTGTTATTGGATTTTTGAGCAACATATCAATTTGTATTCGAGTCTGCGGAGAGGGGCAGCATACAAATCCAATAAATAAATAAACCAATGAAGACATTTGGAAGTTACTATTACATTTTTTCTTATTTCTTGCACACTCCCTCCCCCCTTTTTCCTCCCTCCCATTATTTTTCCTTCTGGGTTTTTGTTAAATGTCCACAGAAGATAAAACCTAAAATATATATAGGACCAACGATATGCAAAAGAATAAAGCTACCTGTGCTTTCAAGCCATTTGCAAACCAATTATTCCAGCCATTTTATCTCCTACTGAGCGTGGTGGACATTGCTGGACAAATGCTAAATATAATTTTTGCCTCTTTTTGGGGGGAGAAAGTTTATTGTTTTAAAAAAGAAACACAAACGTATCCAGTGTCATTACAAATATACATAATCATTTCAAAAGAAAAAAAGAAACAGAAAAAAGAAAAACATACACACAGTTAAAAACAAGAGAGATATCCTTGTTCTCTTTTCACTACTTTATTCTTACTAATATCTTACTATATTTTATGCAGTTATCCATATCGTTTTGTATATATGTATTTACAATCTAACAGTTTTGGTGTATTGTTTGATGTAACTTCAGATCGTGCAGAATGCAGCTGCGAGAGCAATCTTGTGCTTTCCCAAAAATGCCCATGTAACACCAACACTCCGCAGTCTGCATTGGTTGCCGATCAGTTTCCGGTCACAATTCAAAGTGTTGGTCATCACCATAAAGCCCTTAATGGCACTGGACCAGGGTATCTACAAGACCGCCTTCTGCCGCACGAATCCCAGCGACCGATTAGCTCCCACAGAGTGGGCCTTCGCTGGGTCCCGTCAACAAAACAATGCCGTTTTGTGGGGCCCAGGGGAAAAGCCTTCTCTGTGGCGGCCCCGGCCCTCTGTAACCAACTTCCCCCGGAGATTAGAATTGCCCCCACCCTCCTCGCCTTTCGTAAGCTCCTTAAAACCCACCTTTGTCGTCAGGCATGGGGAACTGAGATATTCTTTCCCCCTAGGCCTTTACAATTCATGCATGGTATGTTTGTATGTACGGATGTTTGGTTTTACAATAAGGGTTTTTCAGTTGTCTTAGTATTGGATTTACATGCTGTTTTTTATTACTGTTGTTAGCCGCCCCGAGTCTATGGAGAGGGGCGGCATACAAATCCAATAGATAGATAGATAGATAGATAGATAGATAGATAGATAGATAGATAGATAGATAGATAGATAGATAGATAGATAGATAGATAGTTGCCCTGCTTTTGGTAATGGTCTTAGCTTTGCATTTTGGAGCCGATCAATCCTGCTTCCTGTCCTACTCTGGACCAGTACAAAACAGAACATGTGTAGGCATTGTGTTCTGACATTTTAATAGACTTCCGCACCATATTTAAATCCTTGGCTGGATTTGTCTACTGTTTCAACCCACCTTTACCAACTGTGAGGGTGACATGAAAGTACTTTCTCTTGGGCTTTCCTCTGGGTTAACATTTACACCTCTCATTTTAAAAGGCATTTAGAATTAGCTGATTTCAGAGATAGCTCAGCCAGGGTTATTTCTTACACGTTTACACTTTCTAGATAAGTGCTCTGGTGTCATGCAGTGGCCATGCCTCATTTTATTAAAGAAAATCTTTTTGAGATCATCACACAATAGAAGAATAAAGAAGAGAGGAGGAGAAAGAGAGGTGAAGAGGAAAGGAGGAGGAGAAAAAAAGAGGATGAACAGAGAGAAGGAAGAAGAAAAGGAGAAAAAGAGATGGAGGAGGAAGAGGAGAAGAGATGGTGAAGAACAAGAGGAAAAGGAGAGGAAGAGGAGGAGCAAATGGGGATGAAAGAAGGACAAGGAAAGGGGTTTGAGGAGGAGGAGGTGAGAAGGAAAAGAGGGAAGAATGAGAAAAAGAGAAGGAGGATGAGCAGATGGTAAAGAAGAGAAGGAAGAAGAGATGGGGAAGAGAAGAAAAGGAGAAAAGATAGGAGCAGATGGAGAAGAAAGGAGGAAAAGAGGAAAGGAAAAGGAGAGGAAGCAAAGGTGGAGAAGAAGGAGGAAGAGAAGAAGAAAAGAGAAGCACAAGAAAAGAAAGGAAGAGCAGATGGAGATGAAAGAAGGACAAGGAAAGATGAGATGGAGACAGAGGAGGGGGAGAAGGAGAATAGGGAAGAATGACTAAAAGGAGAGGAAGAGGAGAAGAGCACATGGAGAAGACAAGTAAAGGAGAAGAAGAGATGAGGAAGAGAATAAGAAGAAAAAGGAGCAGGGAAAGAAGAGAAGGAAGAAGGAAAGAGATGGAGGAGGAGGAGGAGAAGAAGATGGGGAAGAGAACAAGAGGAAGAGGAGGAGCAGATGGGCATGAAAGAAGGGCAAGGAAAGGTGAGATTGAGGAGGAGGAGAACGAGGGGAGAAGGAGAAGAGGAAAGAATGAGAAACAGGAAGGAGGGAGCAGAGGGGCAGATGGAGAAGAAGGTAAACAAGAAGAAGAGAATGAGGAAGAAGACAGGAGGCGCAGGGAGAAGAAGGAGATGGAAGAGGAGAAGAGATGGGGAAGAGGAGAGGAAGAGAAGATGGGGATGAAGGAAGGGCAAGGAAAGGAGATTGAGGAGGAGGAGGGGAGAAGGAGAAGAGGGAAGAATGAGGAACAGGAGAGGAGGAGCAATGGGGAAGAGAAAACGAGGAAGAAGAGAAGAGGAGCAAATGGGGAAGAAAGGACAAGGGAAAAAAGGAGAAGGAAGAAGAGAAAAAGAGGAAGAGAAGATGGAGGAAGGCAGAGAAAGGAGAAGAAGGAGGAAAGCAAGGGAAGAGCAGCGGGGCCGCCCAAAGGATGCCCTGCGTAACGGAGACCATGGCGCGACCGAGGCCGCCAAGCGCCACCGCCTTTCCCCAGCGGAGCGCGCGGCGCCTTTAAGCCCAGGACTCCGCCTCGGGGTCAAGGCGTGTTTTCGGGGCTGTTGCTCCAGCTCGTCCCGGACTCGCGCGGAGAGATCGTCGCGGTGAGTCCCCCGGGCGCGGCGGGTCGCAGGGATACCCTCCAATGATCTCCCCAACGCCTGGCGAGTTCTGGGAGTTGGAGAGCGGACTTTCCCAAGTAGGCGCCTCTCCCACTTGCCCCTTCTTCCTCCTCCTCCTTGGACCAGCCCTCCGCTGCTGCTTTTTCTGTCCCGGGTCTGGCTTGGTCCGGGGAGCCTGTTGCTTTTAGACCGGGTCCGAAATGGCCTGGAAAGAAACGGTCTCCAACTCCGTCTTTGCAACAAGTCCAAGGGGATGGTGGCTGGCTTAAGTTTTGTTGGTTGAATTCTGGCGAGGGTGGCGATCGATTTAGCCAAGTGAAGCTTATTAGCAGGTTGTGGGGGAGAGTTTTGGGGGGGGGGAGCACTCTGCGTAAGTTCAGAGGTGCAGGTTACAGAGGGAGCCCTTCCACAACTTCCCAAGAACTTCGAGTATTTCTTTCTTTCCATGAAAGTCAGGGCAGGTTTCAGCATTTGTATCGCTTTTAAAATCCTCCTCTCTCCCTCACACTTGAAATATTTTTGAATATACAGTATCCTGGTTCTTGGTCTGGAATTTAGACAAGGGTTTAAAATTTAGACAATTGTTTGGATTTTAAATAAAAGTTTAGAATTTAGACAAGGATTTGTAGACAATTGTTTGGATTTTAAATAAAAGTTTAGAATTTAGACAAGGGTTTGGAATTTAGACAAGGGTTTGGAATTTTAGGCAAGGGTTTAGAATTTAGACAATGGTTTCAAGAGTTTGGAATTTAGACAATGGATGTGAAGAGACATGGAACAATGAGTATAAATGGACTGAAGATAGAAATAAGGTAGCATGATTTGTTATGAATTGTTTTATTATGTTGTGAGCCGCCCCGAGTCTACGGAAAGGGGCGGCATACAAATCTAATAAATAAATAAATAAAATAAATGATACAATGTGTTAGTGTACACAAAAACAGATAAAACACACAAACTTGACATAGACAATGTTTAAGGGAATACAAAAACAGATGGATAAGTAGAGAAAGTCATTTATATACCCACTCCTTACCTACCTGTTATGCTTAGCTATTGCTATTTCTACACATCTATAAGTGTATGTACTTATTATCCACCTATCTCACTTACCATACCTATTTCATTTTCTTGAACAAAATACATTGTATGTAGATTTGTAAATAAGAAATATAATGAAATGGGCTATGATTGTAAAAGACTATTGTGATGAATATTTATTTTTTAACCTGCAAAAATTAATAAATAAACTTTTTAAAAAAGAAAAATAAATTTAGACAAGGGTTCAGAATTTAAACAAGATTTTAGAATTTAAACAAGAGTTTAGAATTAAGACAAAAGTTTAGAATTAAGACAAGGGTTTGGAATTTCAGCAAGGGTTTAAAATTTAGGCCAGGGTTGGGCATTTAAACAAGGAAACTTGGTTATAACTATACATCACAATCACAAATTGTACCATTAGCGATATACATGAATACATACAGCAGGTGGGAATTAAATTTCAGCCTTGTCTCTGACACTGCTTTGGAGTTTGTGACTGAGATCCCTTAAGCCACAAATTGTGTTCAGTGAAGCATAATGCCTACATTTGTCATGCCAACCAGAATATGTAAGGTCTTAGAGCAATTTATTTAGAGTATGATTTATGTGGCACAGGAAGCAGGTCTTGGAAAAAAATAATGTCAGGTCAACTGTACTTTTGGAACTGTGTGGTTGGGAAGGGGTGGGGGTGGAGGAATTCTATTGGATGACTTCAAGTAGGTATTTATACTCATTGCATGCTCAGGAACTGCAGCTTAACCTTCTGCAGGCAAACCCGATTTATTAATATCTCCGGGACCGCCTTCTGCCGCACGAATCCCAGCAACCAGTTAGGTCCCACAGAGTTGGCCTTCTCCGGGTCCCGTCAACTAAACAATGTCGTTTGGCGGGACCCAGGGGAAGAGCCTTCTCTGTGGCGGTCCCGACCCTTTGGAACCAACTCCCTCCAGATATCAGAGTTGCCCCCACCCTCCTTGCCTTTCGTAAGCTCCTTAAAACCCACCTCTGTCGTCAGGCATGGGGGAATTGAGACTTTCCCTCCCCCTAGGCTTATAAAATTTATGCATGGTATGTTAGTATGTATGATTGGTTTCTAAATTGGGGTTTTAGATTAACTTAAATATTAGATTTGTTTACATTGTATTATTATTGCTGTTAGCCGCCCCGAGTCTGCGGAGAGGGGCGGCATACAAATCTGATTAATAAATAAATAAATACATAATTTTCATCCCACCTTTGCTATTTTTTTAAATAAATAATTCAACATTGTGAATACACACAATGCTCCTTCCTCCTAATCCACACCGCAACAGCCCTTTGAGGTGGGATGCGCTGGGAGAGATGGGTTGGCCCAAAGTTAACCCTTGCTAAGGCAGGACTAGAACTCACCATCTCCTGGTCTCTAGGACAGCACATTAAACACAGTCAGCTTGATTGCCGGAACAATTAAATTAACTATGCGTTGGTTGGTTTGTACGCAGGTTAATATAGTGTGTCGGCTCCTAGCTGTTGTATTCAGAGTGGTTTGAGGATGATGCTTATTATGATGGGTGAATCCAAGCAATTTTGGTTTGTTTGTTTAATTAACCAATGTTATAGAACCCACAACGTAACATTTGAGATGCTTATCTTTTTTTTTTTTTTTTTGGTCAATCTTGTATTAGATAATATATACAGTGGTCCCTTGATTTTCGCGGGTTTGAACTTCGCGAAACGGCTATACCACGGTTTTTCAAAAATATTAATTAAAAAATACTTTCCTGTTTTTTCGCTATACCACGTTTTTTCCCACCTGATGATGTCATGCGTCATCGCCAAACTTTCGTCCGCCTTTAATAAATATTTTTTAAATAAACTTTAATAAATAAACATGATGAGTAATAATCTAAATGGTTGCTAAGGGAATGATAAATTGCAGTTTAGGGGTTTAAAGTGTTAAGGGAAGGCTTGGGATACTGTTCATAGCCAAAAAATAGTTTATTTACTTCCGCATCTCTACTTCGCAGAAATTCGACTTTTGCGGGCAGTCTCGGAACGCATCCCCCGCGAAAATCGAGGGAACACTGTATATGTGGCAAGGGGGACGTTTGCCCAGGTTCGCCTGGTGCACCAATTGCAGCCCTATTTGGACCGGGACTCACTGCTCACAGTCACTCATGCCCTCATCCCCTCGACATTCGACTACTGTAATACTCTCTACATAGGGCTACCCTTGAAAAGTGTTCGGAAACTTCAGATCTTGCAGAATGCAGCTGCGAGAGCAATCATGGGCTTCCCTAGGTATGCCCATGTTACACCAATACTCCGCAGTTTGCATTGGTTGCTGATCAATTTCTGGTCACAATTCAAAGTGTTGGTTATGACCTATAAAGCCCTTAATTACATTGGACCAGAATATCTCCGGGACCGCCTTCTGCCGCACGAATCCCAGCGACCGATTAGGTCCCACAGAGTTGGCCTTCTCCGGGTCCCGTCGACTAAACAATGTCGTCTGGCGGGTCCCAGGGGAAGAGCCTTCTCTGTAGCAGCCCCATACTCTCTGGAACCAGCTCCCCCCGGAGATTAGAACTGCCCCCACCCTCCTTGCCTTCCGTAAACTCCTTAAAACTCACCTCTGCCATCAGACACGGGGGAATTGAGGCATTCCCCCCTCCCCCGGGCCTATACAATTTATGTATGGTATGTCTGTGTGTATGTCTGGTTTAATAATGGGGTTTTAAAATGTTTTTTAAATATATTAGATTTGTCATGAATTGTTTTATTGTATGCTGTGAGCCGCCCCGAGTCTACGGAGAAGGGTGGCATACAAATCTAATAAATAAATAAGTAAGTAAGTCTGTACATAATTTGGATACATGGAATGAATAAAAATAAAAGGGAACATTAGGACAGGGATGGTAGGCACGCTGGTGCATGCTCCTTACAGACCTCTTAGGAATAGGGTAACCTCCTCTTAACCTTAGACAGTAGACAGTCTAGGGTTAAAATTTTTGGGGGTTTGGGGATGAAACCGCAGTTGGGTAGTTGACTACTCTGCTGCTGAAGTTGTATTTTCTGCAATTGAGCTTGGAGCAGTTTACCTTAACTTTGTATCTATTGGGAACTTATGTATTGTTGTGGTTGAAGCTGAAGTAGTCATTGACAGGAAGGATATCGTCAAATGTCACTGCGTGATATTTGGCTTCTGCCAAAATCTCTTGTAAGGACGCTCTCGCGATCAAGATTTCTGCAATTGTTGCCTACTTTTGATGCATCACTTTTGATATTTTTTTAAATATTTTGATGCATCAACTATAGGCATTCACATGGAATTCAGTACCAGACTCTGTAGTATCATCACCTAACCCCCAAAACTTTACCCTTAGACTGTCCACTGTTGACCTCTCCCGATTCCTAAGAGATCAGTAAGGAGTGTACATAAGTGCTCCAGCGTGCCTTCCGTCCTCCGTCCTAATGTTTCTATCTTACTAGTATCATGTATATAAACATTGTTATATCTTTGTATACCACCAGTACATACTTGACAAACAAACAAACAAACAAAATATAGAAACATAGAAACATAGAAGTCTGACGGCAGAAAAAGACCTCCTGGTCCATCTAGTCTGCCCTTATACTATTTTCTGTATTTTATCTTAGGATGGATATATGTTTATCCCAGGCATGTTTAAATTCAGTTACTGTGGACTTATCTACCACGTCTGCTGGAAGTTTGTTCCAAGGATCTACTATTCTTTCAGTAAAATAATATTTTCTCATGTTGCTTTTGATCTTTCCCCCAACTAACTTCAGATTGTGTCCCCTTGTTCTTGTATTCACTTTCCTATTAAAAACACTTCCCTCCTGGACCTTATTTAACCCTTTAATATATTTAAATGTTTCGATCATGTCCCCCCTTTTCCTTCTGTCCTCCAGACTATACAGATTGAGTTCATGACGTCTTTCCTGATAAGTTTTATGCTTAAGACCTTCCACCATTCTTGTAGCCCGTCTTTGGACCCGTTCAATTTTATCAATATCTTTTTGTAGGTGAGGTCTCCAGAACTGAACACAGTATTCCAAATGTGGTCTCACCAGCATTCTATATAGCGGGATCATAATCTCCCTCTTCCTGCTTGTTATACCTCTAGCTATGCAGCCAAGCATCCTACTTGCTTTCCCTACCGCCTGACTGCACTGTTCACCCATTTTGAGATATTTTTTTTGTTTCTGTGCATGCGTGGAAGCAAAAATATCAGCAAAAATCGCTGAAATCTCACTCATGCGCCCATTCTTGCACAAGATTTGGCTTGCTTTGCCTGCGCAGAAGCCAAATTTTGGTCTGGCGGACATGCGCACGCCCTCAGAGGGTGCATTGGTAGTGCCGAAGACAAGCAGCCCTCCACTGGGTCGCACCAACCCGGACACTCAAGGTCAAACACAACCCTGATGCAGCCGTCAATGGAATCGAGTTTGACCCCCTTGCTCAAGGACTAACCCGTAGTTCCAGCTGTCAGTACTGACTTGTTCCTTGGAGCGAAGAATGTGTGTGTGTTTGTCGTCTTTGTGTGCTTGGCCCTTTTAGAGAGCGGAGCAAAAGGGTGGAAGTTTTCCCCCCCCGGACTCTCCAGCATTGTTTGTCTTTCGGGAAGCCAGAACGGAGCATTTTCTCAGTGCTCTTCCTCCTTTTGTGAGAAAGCCTGTGACAGCCGTACTGTGGAAGTGTGTGTATGTCAAAGATAAACCCTGCACTGTATGCTTCACTCTGGGCTGGAGATGGAGGGGAAGTTGAAGCAAAGTTCAGAGCGAGAGCTTCACAAACTGTTGGATATACTATATTGCCATTCCGTTTTATGTATGGTTTGTCTGGGATGTATGACTGTTTTATATTAAGGGTTTTAACTGTCTTTTAATCATTACATTTGTACTGTGTTTTCCTGTTGTAAGCCGTTCCGAGTCTCCAGAGAGGGGCGGCATACAAATCTAATTAATAATAATAATAATAATAATAATAATAATAATAATAATAATGCGCAGGGGCAGCGGGGGCTTGCGTATGCATGGAGGGAGGGAATAGATGTGGGCACATGTGCATATGCATGTGAACCAAAGATTGGGCCAATTGTAAAAATATGTTCCAAGGCGCCACAATAGAAGCTTTAGTGCCTAAATTTGTCTTTTCTCAGGGTCTTAGGCAACCCCTGTGAAACAGTCGTTCGACCCCCAAAGGGGTCCCGACACCCAGGTTGAGAACCACTGTACTAGCTGTTTACTATGGCCAACTGGCAATTTATTTCTTTATTTCTCTAATTTTGCCTAAGCCATTAGTGAGACCACATTTGGAATCCTGTGTCCAGTTCTGGAGACCTCACCTACAAAAAGATATGGATCGAACTGAGCGGGTCCAAAGACAGGCTATAAATTGAATGAGTCCAAAGACGGGCTACAAGAACGGTGGAAGGTCTTAAGCATAAAACGTATCAGGAAAGACTTAATGAACTCAATCTGTATAGTCTGGAGGACAGAAGGGAAAGGGGGGACATGATCGAAACATTTAAATATGTTAAAGGGTTAAATAAGGTTCAGGAGGGAAGTCTTTTTAATAGGAAAGTGAACACAAGAACAAGGGGGCACAATCAGAGGTTAGTTGGGGGTAAGATCAGAAGCAACGTGAGACAATATTATTTTACCCAAAAGTAGTAGATACCTGGAACAAACTTCCAGCAGACATGGTTGGTAAATCCGCAGTAACTGAATTTAAACATTTCAGTTAAATCCACCATGAGGTCTTTTTCTTCCATCAGATTTCTATGTTTCTAACAATAATAATAATAATAATAATAATAATGAATGCCGCCCCTCTCTGAGGACTCATAAGAATTTTCTGCCGACTTACGATCGTCCATTTTTTTCAACACAAAATTGAGATCAGAGGGAAGTACAACTTTTGGGTGACACAACATGTTTGCTCTGCTTACTGGATCGTTGTCCCTTGTTTATGCAGATCATAAAACCCTCAAATCAACTCGGTTTTCGCAGCACACTAAACCCCAAAGAAGCTCAAGGAATGCTCCTCAACTTTGGCATGCAGAAAGCGCATAACCAGGAAGTGAGGGGAAAAAGGGTGGCCATCACTGCCCTAGTTTGTCAGCCTCCCCAGGTAGAACAGACAGAAAACATGACCAGATGAGCAAATTCTATTTTACTATATTTTACTATAGCACCATGACAAACCTATGGCACACGGGCCACAGCTGGCACACAGAGTCGTCCCCCCCTCAGCACACAAAGACAAAAATGTGGTGCATTAGTTTCTGGGCAACTCTCGTAGAAAGTTATCTTTACGTAGATTTTTATTCCCGAAGCATTTTATTCAATACATTTGATTAATTTTTTTTTAAAAAAATCCAGTTTAAATTTTAAAAATCTGACTTTTTAAAATAAATCGTTGATTTTTATCCCCCTTGCATAGGCTCCCTGCCAGCCAGCCATATTCCAATTCTTTTCCATCTCTTCTCGAAGGAGACATCTACTTTTCTATGGTTGCTACTTCTGTTCTCTCTCTCATGGGGCATTTTGATGGATTTAAAGCAGTCCACTGCCTCTTTCAACACACCGTTTTCTTCCCTTTTATCACACCTGTCTTTTCATTCATTCCCCAAAGCCACTTTTACACAGTTACATCCCCATTGTGACTGAGGTTGCTGCGAGCCAATAGGATTCAAAGTGTGGGAACAAGGAAGAGAAATTTCCTTCCGATGAGATTCAAACGGAACACAGATTGTATTATTTGCTTGGGGTGGAGGGGAGATGGACAATGGAAGTTTTAAAAACTAGAGAATCCAGTTCTGCAAGATAACAGCTAGACTGTAAATAGCTCTTTTAAAGAAAAATAAAAATACTGGGAGCCTGGAATTCGAAACTAATAAAATATTTCTATGCCCTTGACGGATTTATAGTACATGACATTTGATAAAAGGACACAGGAGTGGTTGGGACGTTAGAAAAATAAGTATAATAACTATTCCATGCAGTAATATATACTATATATATAATAGTCCAAAATGCAGCTGTGTGAGCGATTATGGGCCTTCCAAGGCATGCCCATATCTCATCATCACTCCACGGACTGCATTGGCTGCCAATCGGTTTCCGGACACAATTCAAAGTGTTGGTTATGACCTATAAAGCCCTACATGGCATAGGACCAGACTATCTCGAAGACCGCCTTCTGCCGCACGAATCCCAGTGTCTGGTGAAGTCCCACAGAGTTGGTCTCCTCAGGGTCCCATCAACCAAACAATGCCGGCTGGCGGGACCTAGAGGAAGAGCCTTCTCTGTGGGGGCCCCGGCCGTCTGGAATCAGCTCCCTCCCCCCCCCAGAGATTCGCACTGCCCCCACCCTCCTTGCCTTCCGAAAGAGTTTAAAAACTCATCTTTGTCGCCAGGCCCGGGGTCATTAGATCTTTCCCCCTGACCAACGAGAGTTTTTAGTGTGATTTATTGAGTGAATGTTAATGAATGTTTTAAAGTTAGATTTTTAAAAGATTTTTAATTATATTAATTGGATCAATTGTATTATTGTGTCTTTTATATATGCTGTGAGCTGTCCGAAGTCCTCAGAGAAGGGACTAAACTAAACTAAACTAAACTAAACTAAACTAACTGTTCAAAAAAATAAAGGGAACACTTAAACAACAGAATATAACTCCAAGTAAATCAAACTTCTTTGAAATCAAACTGTCCACTTAGGAAGCAACACTGATTGACAATCAATTTCACATGCTGTTGTCAGCACATTCAACTTTGTACAGAACCAAGTATTCAATGAGAAAGTTCATTCATTCAAATCTAGGATGTGTTATTTGAGTGTTCCGTTTATTTTTTTGAGCAGTGTATATAGAAGAGAAGTCCAGGGAAGTGACCAAGTCAAAAGTAAGTGGAGGAGGATTGTGGGTCTTGGTTGTTTTCTTGCAGATGTTTCATTATCTAAACTAGATAATATCCTCAGTGCAAGTCCAGCGTTAGCACTGAGGATGTTGCCTTGTTTGGGTTTATGAAATATCTGCCAAGAAAAACAACCGAGCGCCAAGAATCCTGCCAAGGCTTTGTGATCCCCACCATTGTCTTCCGAGCATTCTTTATTCCAATATTTATTTAAGTAAATATGTCAAAGGGTTAAATAAGGTTAATAGGAAAGTGAACACAAGAACAAGGGGGCACAATCTGAAGTTAGTTGGGGGAAAGATCAAAAGCAACATGAGAAAATATTATTTGACTGAAAGAGTAGTAGATGCTTGGAACAAACTTCCAGCAGACGTGGTTGGTAAATCCACAGTCACTGAATTTAAACATGCCTGGGGTAAACATAGATCCACCCTAAGATAAAATACAGGAAATAGTATAAGGGCAGACTAGATGGACCAGGAGGTCTTTTTCTGCCGTCAATATTCTATGTATGTTTCTATGTTTATTCAACTCAACCAACCAACCTTGTGATTTCTGACAATCAGATGCCAAGAAAATGCCCAAAGGGGAAAAAAAAGAATCTAGTTTATCCGCATCTCTCTTTTTTTGGTTTGGTTTGTTTGTTTGTCTCCAACCCAACATTGCATTCCAACTGTCACGCTGCCTGCCTTCAATAAGCCAGCTTTGGGCACCACTCATAAGACAGTGGCACTTCAGAAAGAGCATGATGGGTTGCCAAATGCCCAGACCTGTTGGAGCAGTTTCCAAAGAGATAATAAGCAGTCCAAATAGGAATCAGGCATCCTGCTCATCTCAATCTCGAGTCTCCAAGAGGTTAAAAAAAAAAGATGTTTAACCAGCTAAGAGAATATTTTTGCTTCTAGCAGAGTCAAACTTTCTCAGCCTTCTCCAATTGCACATTGGCAAAATTGTGTGTAAGGACATTGCTCAGGGGAGTGGGGAGGCCAAAGGTTTAGCATTTGGACGCCTTGTAAGGATTTTAAAAGTTCATAAAGCAAAGTCAGGCTTCAAATGAACTTCAAATGAGCCTGCAAACCCCACTCCCCTATGACACCTTCGCATCTAGGCGTGCAAAAATTAAATCAGGGTAACCTGCTGACATTTAACTTTCCAAAACTAAAGATGAATTTTGAAGGTAGCATTAAAATAAATGATAATAGAATAGAATAGAATTTTTATTGGCCAAGTGTGATTGGACACACAAGGAATTTGTCTTGGTGCAGATACTCTCAACGTAGATAAAATAAAATATACATTTGTCAAGAATCATGTGGTACAACACTTAATGATTGTCATAGGGGTCAAATAAGCAATGAAGAAGCAATATTAATAAAAATCTTAGGATATACGCAACAAGTTACAGTCATACAGTCAACATGGGAGGAAATGGGTGATAGGAATGATGAGAAAAACACCTACGATGAACTTGAATATGAGATTGAAATAGAAACATAGAAAATTAACGGCAGAAAAAGACCTGATGGTCCATCTAGTCCTTCTTCCTTCCTTCCTTCCTTAATTATTCTGTATGGATATAACCACTACAAGTAGACGTGACAATCTTATCACATCTCCTTTAAACGGTCAAACCTAGCAGTCACCACCCATTTCCACCAGTAGCACATAATCCTTCCTGCTAAGGAAGTCAAGCCGTATCCACAACGCTGAGCCAGGTTGACAATGTACAACACCAGTTTGAATGGGACGAGCCCTGCCAAAACTCATCATGCATGCAAGAAGCTTGGCACACTACAAATAGATCCATTAATAAACACATTGATTTAGAACCGGAGTATGAATGCATAAGAAACCCAACCATCCAATCAACAACAAAACCAAGCCTCTCCTCGCCAGTTGAATTTCATGCCACATGAACAATCAGTCACGTGACTTACTGACCATCACAACATACGAGGCCTACTGTATTTTTTGGGGAGTATAAGAGGCACCATTTCCCCCCTTAAATGAGGCTAAAAATTTGGGTGCGTCATACTCCGAATGTAGCTTTCTTGAAGCTTTGCTTTTCCAGTTCTAAGAAGGTGCTAACAATATTCCCGGCTTGCAGTATTTTTTTATTCCTACTCCCTCCCTTTAACATATTTAAATGTTTCGATCATGTGCCCCCTTTTGTTGTTGTTGTTGCAGTTGTTGTTGTTATTATTATTACGCATGTGCAAGTGCCTACATCCATAATTCAATGCTTGGGGAGGTTGAAAACAGCCTCCCTTGCCCCCTGGAGGCCCTCCGGAGGCTGGAAACGGCCTGTTTCCCAACTTCTGGTGGGCCCAGTAGGCTCATGTTTCGCTCTCCCCAGGCTCCAAAGGCTTCCCTGGAGCCAGGGTACAGTAAAAACACCCTCCCCATCCCCTTGAAGGATCTCTGGAAGCCAAAAACACCCTCCCAGAGCCTTTGTGTGAGCCAAAAATCAGCTGGCCAGCACACAACATGCACTTTGGAGCTGAGCTAGGGCAATAGCTCGTGTGCCAGCAGATATGGCTCCGTGTGGTTCACCATCACTGAACTAGGGAGTGTTTTGCAATGGAGTGATTTTTTTTAAAAAAATTGAGACTTAAAAAGACAATACAGAAACAAAAACACAAACATACAAAAATAAAAAATAAGAGAAAAAAAACTGAACCATACACAAAACACAATTGTACAGTACAGGCATATCAAATAATAGTTACTGTACGTAACACATCGCCATCTTCTTATAGAATAGAATAGAATTCTTTATTGACCAAGTGTGATTGGACACACCAGGAATTAGTCTTTAGTGCATATGTTCTCAGTGTGCATAAAAGAAAATATAGATTTGTCAAGAATCATGAGGTGCAACACTTAATGATTGTCATAAGGATCAAATAAGCCATCAGGAAACAATATTAATAAAAATCTTGAGGATGCAAGTAATAAGTTACAGTCATACAGTCCTAAGTGGGAGGAAAAGGGTGATAGGAATGATTAGAAAAAACTAGTAGTAATAGTAGTGCAGGCTTAGTAAATAGTTTGACAGTGTGGAGGGAATTATTTGTTTAGCAAAGTGATGGCGTTCGGGGAAAAACTGTTCTTGTGTCTAGTTGTCTTGGTGTGCAGTGCTCTGTAGCGACGTTTTGAGGGTAGGAGTTGAGACAGTTTGTATCCAAGATGCGAGGGGTCAGTAAATATTTTCACCACCCTCTTTTTGTCTCGTGCAATATACAGGTCCTCAATGGAAGGCAGGTTACTTTACATTTCTGATAATTCGTAAAGAAAAAAAGGTATCTATGCCTAACTATCTAGCTACTGAATTATCAACTAATTTAATTGAATTTGTTATTCACATTTATTTATTGTTTATTTATTTATTTATTGGATTTGTATGCCGCCCCTCTCCATAGACTCGGGACGGCTAACAACAATAATAAAAACAGCATGTAAATCCAATACTACAACAACTAAAAAACCCTTATTTTAAAACCAATCATACCTACAAACAAACATACCATGCATAAATTGTAAAGGCCTAGGGGGAAAGGGTATCTCAGATCCCCCATGCCTGACGGCAGAGGTGGGTTTTAAGGAGCTTACGAAAGGCAAGGAGGGTGGGGGCAATTCTAATCTCCGGGGGGAGTTGGTTCCAGAGGGCTGGGGCCGCCACAGAGAAGGCTCTTCCCCTGGGCCCCGCCAAATGACATTGTTTAGTTGACGGGACCCGGAGAAGGCCCACTCTGTGGGACCTAACTGGTCGATTTGCCAATTATTTCTCAATTTGTTTATTTCTTTTGTTTTCTAGCCACTTATTGAAATTATCCCGTATGGGGGAAAAAGTCTCTTTTTTGTCTATTTTGTAATGCATATATGAGCCTAGTCATTTCGGCACCATCAGTCAATTTGTTAATGATCTGAGTATTGTATTGGCAGTTCTGTGTTAGCAAAAACTTCAGAAGAGAAGGATTTAGGGGTAGTGATTTCTGACAGTCTGAAAATGGGTGAACAGTGCAGTCAGGCGGTAGGGAAAGCAAGTAGGATGCTTGGCTGCATAGCTAGAGGTATAACAAGCAGGAAGAGGGAGATTATGATCCCGCTCTATAGAGCGCTGGTGAGACCACATTTGGAATACTGTGTTCAGTTCTGGAGACCTCACCGACAAAAAGATATTGACAAAATTGAACGGGTCCAAAGACGGGCTACAAGAATGGTGGAAGGTCTTAAGCATAAAACTGATCAGGAAAGACTTCATGAACTCAATCTGTATAGTCTGGAGGACAGAAGGAAAAGGGGGGACATGATCGAAACATTTAAATATATTAAAGGGTTAAATAAGGTCCAGGAGGGAAGTGTTTTTAATAGGAAAGTGAACACAAGAACAAGGGGACACAATCTGAAGTTAGTTGGGAGAAAGATCAAAAGCAACATGAGAAAATATTATTTTACTGAAAGAGTAGTAGATCCTTGGAACAAACTTCCAGCAGACGTGGTAGATAAATCCACAGTAACTGAATTTAAACATGCCTGGGATAAACATATATCCATCCTAAGATAAAATACAGAAAATAGTATAAGGGCAGACTAGATGGACCATGAGGTCTTTTTCTGCCGTCAGACTTCTATGTTTCTATGTTTCTATGATCCTATTTTCTGATGGAATGATTTATAAGAAGGACCGTTCCTTATTTTTAGCTCCTGTTTTTTAATCCCGTATTTTTCAATTTATGTATTTTGTAGAGTTGGGAGGTCAAGCCCTGAAGGCAAAGAGAAGGGAGCGGGTTTCCAGTGATGGCGACGGAGGCGATAGACCTGTCTTTTCTCTCGGAGGCGGAGAGAGACTTCATCCTTAGGGTTCTCCATAGGGATGAAGAACTGCGGAAAGTGGAAGAGAGAAGAATCAGGTGAGATCTTGTCCCAACACGGTAAAGAGAGACCCCCCCAGGTGTGTTGCCGTTCTCAGTTTAGGACACTAAATGGGGGGCAGATGGTCCTTGGGGGCAGGGACCTCTCCTGTAGAAGATCTATCCTACTAAAGAAGAAGAGTATTGCATTGGCAGTTCTGTGTTAGCAAGTTTAAGTTTAAGTTTAGTCAGATTTGTATGCTGCCCCTCTCCGCAGACTCGGGGCGGCTCACAGCAATAACAATATAATGTAAAACAAATCTAATATTTAAGTTAATTTAAAAAAAAAAAAAACCCACAAATTAAAACCAATCATACATACTAGCGTACCATGCATAAATTTTATAAGCCTAGGGGGAGGGAACATGTCAATTCCCCCATGCCTGATGACAGAGGTGGGTTTTAAGGAGCTTACGAAAGGCTAGGAGGGTGGGGGCAACTCTGATATCTGGGGGGAGTTGGTTCCCAAGGGTCGGGGCCGCCACAGAGAAGGCTCTTCCCCTGGGTCCCGCCAAACGACATTGTTTAGTTGACGGGACCCGGAGAAGGCCAACTCTGTGGGACCTAACTGGTCGCTGGGATTCGTGCGGCAGAAGGCGGTCCCGGAGATATTCTGTTCCAGTGCCATGAAGGGCTTTATAGGTCATAACCAACACTTTGAATTGTGACTGGAAACTGATCGGCAACCAATGCAGACTGCGGAGTGTTGGTGTGACATGGGCATATTTAGGAAAGCCCATGATAGCTCTCGCAGCTGCATTCTGCACGATCTGAAGTTTCCAAACACTTTTCAAAGGTAGCAAAAACTTCAGAAGAGAAGGATTTAGGGGTAGTGATTTCTGACAGTCTCAAAATGGGTGAGCAGTGTGGTCGGGCAGTAGAAAAAGCAAGTAGGATGCTTGGCTGCATAGCTAGAGGTATAACAAGCAGGAAGAGGGAGATTGAGATCCCCTTATATAGAGCGCTGGTGAGACCACATTTGGAATACTGTGTTCAGTTCTGGAGACCTCACCGACAAAAAGATATTGACAAAATTGAACGGGTCCAAAGACGGGCTACAAGAATGGTGGAAGGTCTTAAGCATAAAACGTATCAGGAAAGACTTAATGAACTCAATCTGTATAGTCTGGAGGACAGAAGGAAAAGAGGGGACATGATTGAAACATTTAAATATGTTAAAGGGTTCAATAAGGTTCAGGAGGGAAGTGTTTTTAATAGGAAAGTGAACACAAGAACAAGGGGACACAATCTGAGGTTATTTGGAGGAAAGATCAAAAGCAACGTGAGAAAATATTATTTCACGGAAAGAGGAGTAGATCCTTGGAACAAACTTCCAGCAGACGTGGTTGGTAAATCCACAGTAACTGAATTTAAACATGCCTGGGATAAACATAGATCCATGGGTCTCAAATCAGTTGAGCTGCAATAGGAGTCACCCCTGGTCTCTGTTGTGAATGTCCCATGTCAGCCTCTGTAGATATCAGATTCTGAGGACGAGGAAACGGAGGCTTTGGTTTACCCTGATTTAAGAAGGTTATCAGAAGGCAGTGGGGACGAGAGCGTGGGAGAGGGTGACTTAGAAGTTAGCATGGAAAGCAATTCATCTTCAGATAACGGAGGGGGGGGGAGGATAACTGACAGCTCATGAGTTAATCCTAGGTTCAGGAGGTTTGCTAAAAGAAGAGAAGAAATTACTGGGAAATGATTTTGAACCTGCAGGTTAGAATTGCGTAGTAGGTGAGACATAATTTATGGAGATGATCGGAAGAGATGCTTGATTTCGTACAAACTGCATAGTTAAAATGTGGCCTGAATTCCTAGCTCTAGAAAAGTAAGCTTTTGATAAAACATGACAAACTGTGTTAATTAAGATGAGAAAGAACTCTGAACAAAGCTTATAAATACTGAGATACCCCTACGTTTGTTGGAGAGGTTTATAGCTTTGCATCTTCAGCTCGTTAGCTTGGGATGTGACTTTGCATCGTAAAATTTATTGTGCATGGTCTCGCAATGCTGCATGTAACCGTTACCATCTATTCGGTGTAAAAGAGAATAAAAGATTTACTTGTTTTGAAAAATCAAAGCCCTGAGAAGAGATTTGTGGATTTGTTATCAGCTAGACCAGAATGGTCTCCATAGGAGGGGTCAACACTTTTCTCACCGCTTCTCCCTTTCTGCCCTTCCTCCCAACAGGCGTCTGAAGAATGAGCTACTGGAGATCCGAAGGAAAGGGGCCAAGAGAGGCAGCCAGCAGTACAGCGAACGGACCTGCGCTCGTTGCCAGCAGAGCCTGGGCCGGGTCAACCCCAAGGCCAACACCTGCTGGGATTGCAATCACCTGGTTTGCCGCGACTGCCGCTCCTACGATGCCGACAGCTGTTGGCGTTGCAAAGTTTGCGCCAAGGAAGCGTAAGTCTGCTCCCCTGCTTTGCACGTTGGGACAGGGGTGGTGTTCTCACCCAGCTCCCCAAACACGACAAACTTATTTTATTTATTTATTATTATTATTATTATTATTATTATTATTATTATTATTATTATTTATTGGATTTGTATGCCGCCCCTCTCCGCAGACTCGGGGCGGCTAACAACAGTAATAAAACAGCATATAATAATAATACAATACTAAAAACAGTTAAAAACCCATTATTATAAAAACCAAACATACATACAGATATACCATGCATAAAATTGTAAAGGCCTAGGGGGAAAGATTATCTCAATTCCCCCATGCCTGGCGGCAGAGGTGGGTTTTAAGCAGCTTACAAAAGGCAAGGAGGGTGGGGGCAATTCTAATCTCTTGGGGGGAGTTGGTTCCAAAGGGCCAGGGCCGCCACAGAGAAGGCTCTTCCCCTGGGTCCCGCCAAGCGACATTGTTTAGTTGACGGGACCCGGAGAAGGCCCACTCTGTGGGACCTAACTGGTCGCTGGGATTCGTGCATTTATCAGATTTGTATGCCGCCCCTCTCCGAGGACTCGGAGCGGCTCACGACAAGAAAAACAGTACAAATCCAATATTTAAAACAGTTTAAAACCCTTCACATAAAAACAATCATACATCTCATACAATCCATACATAAAGTGGAAACAGCTCAGGGGAATCATTTTCCCCATGCCTGACGACTGAGATGGGTTTTGAGGAGTTTGCGAAAGGCAAGGGAGGGTGGAGGGCAGTCCTAATATCCGGGGGGGGAGTTGATTCCAGAGGGTCGGGGCCACCACAGAGAAGGCTCTTCCCCTGGGTCCCGCCAGACGACATTGTTTCGTCGGTGGGACCCGGAGAAGGCCAACTCTGTGGGACCTAGCTGGTCTCTGGGATTCATGCGGCAGAAGGCGGTCCCAGAGATATTCTGGTCCGATGTCACGAAGGGCTTTATAATTAAATGAATGATTCCTTTATTAGCAGCGCCAGCAGCCATAGCAAAAAGTTTCTCTCTCACTGCGGGCTAGTAAGTCCATGTAGCCCCGTGATGGCGAACGTTTTTTGGTTTGCGTGCCGAAAGGGTGTGTGTGGTAGCATGGGTGTGCCTGCACCCATTCCCTCCCTCCACGCATGCACAACCATCATCCCACACTGCCCCGCCCATGCGCACAATCCTCCCCAAATCTGCACATGCGCACAGGCCTCACTGAAGCCTGGAACGTGAAAAAAACGGGCAAACTAGAAGTTCGGAAGTTGGGTTTCTTTAAATACACTACTCAAAAAAACAAAGAGAACACTCAAAGAACACATCCTAGATCTGAATGAATGAAATATTCTCACTGAATACTTCGTTCTGTACAAAGTTGAATGTGCACAACAGCTTGTGAAATTGATTGTCAGTCAGTGTTGCTTCCTAAGTGAAACATAGAAACATTTCATTTCATTTATTGGATTTATATGCCGCCCCTCTCCGAAAACTCGGGGCGGCATAGAACATTGACGGCAGAAAAAGACCTCATGGTCCATCTAGTCTGCCCTTATGCTATTTCCTGTATTTTATCTTAGGATGGATCTATGTTTATTCCAGGCATGTTTAAATTCAGCTCCTGTGGATTTACCAACCCCGTCTGCTGGAAGTTTGTTCCAAGCATCTACTACTCTTTCAGTCAAATAATATTTTCTCACGTTGCTTCTGATCTTTTCCCCCAACTAACCTCAGATTGTGTCCCCTTGTTCTTGTGTTCACTTTCCTATTAAAAACACTTCCCTCCTGAACGTGGACAGTTTGATTTCACAGAAGTTTGATTTACTTGGAGTTATATTGTGTTGTTTAAGTGTCCCCTTTTTTTTTTTTTGAGCAGTGTATATCAAAAGTGTTTGAACTGAATCCCTTGCTCGTGGGGGGCCTCTTTGTTCCAATCCAGTAAGCCCAAAGCAGAACATATAAAACTGGGGCTAGCCAACCACAGCCAATGTTAAGACGTGTGGAATTCCAACCCCCAGAATCCCCCAGGCAACATGCTCAATTTCATTGTACTTGTGTTAACCAAATGGATTTATGCCACCAGGCAAAGGGGAGTTAAGATATTCCTTCCCCCTAGGCCATTACAAGTTATGCATGGTATGTTTGTGTGTATGTTTGGTTTTATTATAAGGGTTTTTAGTTGTTTTATTAATTGGATTGCTACATGCTGTTTTTATCATTGTTGTTAGCTGCCCCGAGTCTGCGGAGAGGGGCGGCATAGAAATGCAATCAATCAATCAATCAAACAAACAATTAAAATAAAATAAAATAAAATAAAATAAAATAAAATAAAATAAAATAAAATAAAATAATACAATACAATACAATACAATACAATAAAATAATAAAATAAAATAAAATAAAATAATAAAAAAATGATAAAATGATAAATAAAATAAAATAAAATAAAATAAATAAAATAAATAAAATAAAATAAAATAAAATAAAATAAAATAAATTTTAGCTATTGGGGTGGAGATTCATGTTCTCAGAAGCAATTTCTTTTTCCTGCTTTCCCACCTGCAGGGAACTGAAGAAATCCACTGGAGATTGGTTCTACGACCAAAGAATGCATCGCTTTGCTCCTCGGCTGGGCAGTGACATCATCCGAATGTCTCTTCGGCGCAAACCACAGGGTGGGGCATATTCGTCGGAAGGCAACTTCTGCTTCTGGTTTTTAATTAGAACGAACGTTCAGTAGCTTCCAAGGCTAAGTAGTTATAATTTCTCCCTGCCAATTCCTTCAGTGCCCTGAGATATTTTCCAAATAGAGATCAAGGATGTTGTCAACCGGGTGCGATCTGAATGCAATCTGGTTTTGCAGCATTTATTGTCTAGACCAGGATTTTCAACTGTTGGCAACTTTAAAGTGTGTGGATTTCAAACCCCCCAAATTTTCCAGCTGGAATACACATATCTTAAGATGACCAAGTTTGAAGAAGGCTGGTCTAGATTTCTTAGAAACATTGAAGATTGATGGCAGAAAAAGACCTCATGGTCCATCTCGTCTGCTCTTATACTATTGCCTGTATTTATCTTACGATGGATTTATGTTTATCCCAGGCATGTTTAAATTCAATTACTGTCGGTTTACCAACCACGTCTGCTGGAAGTTTGTTCCAAGCATCTGCTACTCTTTCAGTCAAATAATATTTTTTCACATTGCTTCTGATCTTTCCCCCAACTAACCTCAGATTGTGCCCCCTTGTTCTTGTGTTCACTTTTCCTATTAAAAACCCCTCCTGAACCTTATTTAAACCTTTAACATATTTAAATGTTTTGATCATGCCCCCCCTTTCCCTTCTGTCCTCCAGACTATACAGATTGAGTTCATTAAGTCTTTCCTGACATGTTTTATGCTTAAGACCTTCCACCATTCTTGTAGCCCGTCTTTGGACCCGTTCAATTTTATCCATATCTTTTTGTAGGTGAGGTCTCCAGAACTGGACACAGTATTCCAAATGTGGTCTCACCAGCGCTCTATACAACGGGATCACAATCTCCCTCTTCCTGCTTGTTATACATCTAGATATGCAGCCAAGCATTCTACTTGCTTTCCCTACCGCCTGACTGCACTGTTCACCCATTTTGAGACTGTCAGAAATCACTACCCCTAAATCCTTCTCTTCTGACGTTTTTGCTAACGCAGAACTGCCAATACAATACTCAGATTGAGGATTCCTTTTCCCCAAGTGCATTCTTGCAATGATCATTTTGGTTCCATTAGAATCTGCTTGGCCAACACCATCTCTTCTTCCTAGCTCCCATCATTGATGGTCTCCTTATGTGGGTTTGGGAGATCTCGGCGTGGCCAACTCCCTGCGGAACCTTTTGCCACGGCCAATTTGCTGTGGCTTCAAGAGTTACATTAATATCAAAGAAATGGTTGGATAGAATCATTAAAGGGAGTGTGCAAAAGGAGGGACAACATGAAATCTGAATGACAAAAAAATAAAATAAACATTTTATTATTTTAAATACTTGTATCAAATTGTTCCATGGAGAATTGGCCTGTGGTGAGAACCCTTGCCTGATCCAATGGTATTCAAATTTGTTGTTTGGTAACAGTCTTATTATTTGGTGCCTTTTTGGTGGACTTTTCATTCCATTCTTGCGCTCCTGTTCCTTGGATCTGCCAAAGTCTGTTCCAGATTGGTATCTCTCGTTCCTGCCATTCTGCCAATACTCCTGCTGTCTGGAATCCCCACCACATTTCGGACATAAACACCCTAGAAATGTCCAAAGATACTTCACTAGAAGAACCCTCCACTCCTCCACTCACAACAGAATACCCTACACAACTAGACATACAATCCTAGGTTTGGAAAGCTTAGAACTACATCGTCTTAAACACGATCTAAGCATAGCCCATAAAACTATCTGCTACAACGTTCCTCCTGTCAACGACTACTTCAGCTTCAACCACAACAACACACGAGCACATAATAGATACAAGCTTAAAGTAAACTGCTTTAAACTTGACTGCAGGAAATACGACTTTAGTAACCGAGTAGTTGATGCATGGAACTCACTACCAGACTCTGTAGTATCATCACCTAAACCCCAAAACTTTACCCTTAGACTCTCCACTGTTGACCTCTCCCGATTCCTAAGAGGTCAGTAAGGGGCGTGCATAAGTGCACCAGCGTGGCTTTCATCCCCTGTCCTAATGTTTCTCTTCTACTAGTATCATGTATATAAATATTATATCTTTGTATACCACCAATACGTACTTGACAAAACAAACAAACAAACAAACAAACAAATAAATACATCCCCATTCTCCCCTCTCCCTGCATTTATGGCAGGATGCTAAGCAAGCTGAAGCATTTACGATGACAGACCTGATAGAAACATAGAAACATAGAAGTCTGACGGCAGAAAAAGACCTCATGGTCCATCTAGTCTGCCCTTATACTATTTTCTGTATTTTATCTTATGATGGATATATGTTTATCCCAGGCATGTTTAAATTCAGTTACTGTGGATTTATCTACCACGTCTGCTGGAAGTTTGTTCCAAGGATCTACTACTCTTTCAGTTAAATAATATTTTCTCATGTTGCTTTTGATCTTTCCCCCAACTAACTTCAGATTGTGTCCCCTTGTTCTTGTGTTCACTTTTCTATTAAAAACACTTCCCTCCTGGACCTTATTTAACTCTTTAACATATTTAAATGTTTTGATCATGTCCCCCCTTTTCCTTCTGTCCTCCAGACTATACAGATTGAGTTCATTAAGTTTTTCCTGATAAGTTTTATGCTTAAGACCTTCCACCATTCTTGTAGCCCGTCTTTGGACCCGTTCAATTTTGTCAATATCTTTTTGTAGGTGAGGTCTCCAGAACTGAACACAGTATTCCAAATGTGGTCTCACCAGCGTTCTATATAGCGGGATCATAATCTCCCTCTTCCTGCTTGTTATACCTCTAGCTATGCAGCCAAGCATTTTACTTGCTTTCCCTACCGCCTGACTGCACTGTTCACCCATTTGGAGACTGTCAGAAATCACTACCCCTTTTCTTCTGAAGTTTTTGCTAACACAGAACTGCCAATACAATACTCAGATTGAGGATTCCTTTTCCCCAAGTGTATTATTTTACATTTGGAAACATTAAACTGCAGTTTCCATTGCTTTGACCATTTATCTAGTAAAGCTAAATCATTTACCATATTACAGACGCCTCCAGGAATATCAACCCTATTGCACAATTTAGAGTCATCGGCAATGTTATTATTATCATCCCGTATTTAAATAAAGACTTAGGATGTGTGGGGTCTGTGCTGTATGTTGACACCTCTTTTCCTCTGGTTATTTAGCTAGCAAAAGAGAGACCGCAAGCCAAGTGCTTCTTCAGAAAGCACAACGCAAGGACCTCAGAAGTGGCTCCGAAGCACCCCCAAAAAGTCCCCAGCAGCAACGCAAGGAACACAAGTGAGTCTTCCTGCCTCAGGGCTGCTGTGCGATCTGTCTTGCACCCATCCTCCCAATACAGTGGTACCTCTATCTACAAACGCCTCTACTTATGAACTTTTCTAGATAAGAACCGGGTGTTCAAGATTTTTTTGCCTCTTCTCAAGAATCATTTTCCACTTACAAACCCGAGCCTCCGAAACTGTAACCAGAAAAGGCAGGGAGACGCCTCCGTGGGGCCTCTCTAGGAATCTCCTGGGAGGAAACACGGCCGGAAAAGGCGGGGAGAAGCCTCTGTGGGGCCTCTCTAGGAATCTCCTGGGAGGAAACAGGGCCGGAAAAGACAGGGAGAAACCTCCGTGGGGCCTCCGTGGGGCCTCTCTAGGAATCTCCTCCGTGGGGCCTCTCTAGGAATCTCCTGGGAGGAAACAGGGCTGGAAAAGGTGGGGAGAAGCCTCCGTGGGGCCTCTCTAGGAATCTCCTGGGAGGAAACACGGCCAGAAAAGGCGGGGAGAAGCCTCCGTGGGGCCTCTCTAGGAATCTCCGTGGGGAGGAAACACGGCCAGAAAAGGCAGGAAGAAGCCTCCGTGGGGCCTCTCTAGGCATCTCCTGGGAGGAAACAGGGCCTCCACCCTCCCTGTGGTTTCCCCAATTGCACACACTATTTGCTTTTACATTGATTCCTATGGGAAAAATTGCTTCTTCTTACAAACTTTTCTACTTAAGAACCTGGTCACGGAACAAATTAAGTTCACTATACATGAAATAAAAGAGTTCAGCGG